>NC_057795.1:444106472-444406472 GCF_018294505.1 Triticum aestivum
CGCTCATTGTTCATCCAACCCCCCTGCAACGCTCACTGTTCATCCAGAGGCAGCATCGATTGGTTTCAGTTAGCAGCAGTAGCGAAGGAATCGCTCGATCGCTCGGGTTCAGTAACGCGTAGCCTGCAGTGCAATCGCTCGGGTTCAGTTAGGCGACGCCTCACTCGGGTTCAGTTAGAGCCCAACGCCTTGCACACACGCGCCTATGTGTATGATAGAAACGCACATCGCTTGGCCCCCGACCACCCACCGTAACCGGGAACTCACCGAAATTTTCCTCGCCCTCGCTTCTACCATGGTTTTTTCCGTCATGGGCGACCCAAAGAATGTTATGCAGCTGCGTCTCCGGCCCGCCCAGGACGAAAAGCCCATTTTCTGTCATGATTTTTTGTCATAGAAGTAGGAGCCCACCACATCTATGATGATACCGGGTTTTGTCACAATTATCGTCATAGAAGTGTCATAAGTATGACAGAATTTTTTTTTGTTCGGCCCAAAATGTCACGGATGTGTCTTTTTTTGCAGTGCCACTTGATGGAGGATCATCTACCATGGGTGAACAAACAAATTGCAACTTGATGCGTTATGTTAAAAAAGAGGCAAACCATGTGGGGCCTACCTTAGAGGCAAGGCTCTATACACTGGAGTACTTTTGATGTGTCCCGTCAACTCGCAGAGCAAGGGGAAGCCTACTTATACGCTGTCTCCCCCGCCCACGGGCATGGTGGCTCCCAGGATGGGGTGAAGCTTTCTTACTAGTACGCCTTACGCCCGCTCCCTCGCCCACGCGCGCGGTGGCTCGCAGGACGAGGAGAAAATTTTACTACTACCTCCGTTTACTCATCGTCCCTAGCTTGGTTAGCGAGATTATCATATTGTTTGGAATATATGTCCTTTAGTAGATTTCAATATGAACTACTAGTACATACTCCAAACACTAATGTATATAGACGTATTTTAGAGTGTAGATTCACTCATTTTGCTTCATATGTAGTTCGTATTGAAACGGATGTAATAGTACACACTCTCCCTCGCCCCTCGACCCTCGCCCACGTGGTGGACGTGCAACAATTCATGCAGCCTCATATAGCTAGAACGATATATACTGTAGTACCATTATTGCTTGACTTCCCGAAGAGGCGAAGAGCCAATTGCAAGGTTAATATTTTGGAGATGCCAAGTGCAATGTTTATAGGAGAACGAGTAGTAGGTGCCGCGTCATTTATAAATAAAGTTTTTTTTCTTCAGTGGCACGTATGCAATATAAATAGGTTCATATGGAGAGAATAGGAAACCGCTCCACTATATACATAGGCAGGATAAGCCTACATGGTTGCTTGCTAGGGTTGCTCTCTTCACACTCTCTCGCAAAAAACGACTGGGGCCACATCTCTAACATCCCGGTGGATCACGTCCACCGGGGAAAGGGGTGGATGCTTAGTGTAGATGCAGTCGCCGTCATCGATGGCGAAAACCCATTGTCGGCACGTCCCGATCAGGGGTCCCCACCGTTCTCTCTCACAAAGCCGGTGAGGTTGCCTTCGTCCCTTGCTCACTACCGTGACCTGGGCAGTTGCCGCCTCCCACCGCCCTCCTCTAGGTTGTGCTACATCCCAACATCCCTCAGGTATAACTCCCTTTACAATCGGCTTGCACCACTACTCCAGCTGCCCACATCACTCCATGTGGATATTTCTCTACTTGTTTGCCCCGCACATACCTCTACTGGCTTCTACGTATTGTATTTGTGATGACTTTATGTCTCATCAACTAGTCCTAGTAATCTTATTCTAATCACGCTTCTTCAATTTCTTTGCCACAGTGATGCTCATCTCGATTTTGGTGAAACTGCACAAAATGATCCGATGGTCAAAAGGTTGCAAACTTCATTTCTTCGGAAGCTCCAACATTGCCGGCAAATTAAAGCCTGGTTAGGGTTTAAGGTTCAAGGGCTAGGGACTGCATGGATAATTTTTTTCTTTAGCTGTCTCTGTTCCAAAATAAGTGTCAACTTTAGTAGTAGTACAACTTTTTACTAAAGTTTGCATAAAGTTGAGACACTTATTTTGGAACGGAGGGAGTACATATTGGCTATGATCTGTCAATCATTGAGATGCAATAGCATGCATGTTAGTCTCCTTTGTATTTGATGAAATGTTGCAACGGACAACCTTGGATGCAAGATACATGAAATAGAAGCTGGAAGCTTCATAGCATTGTACAAATTTATCTCGCTGATAAATTACAGTACATACTATACTAGTACTATGTAAAGAGTTAGGTGTCACACGGTGTCCAGAAAATATGGTGATAGTGTGAGTGGGCCATGTAATCACTGAGCCTACATGTTTTCACTACTCTCGCACTCCTCCGCTGTAAGAATGGAGAAAATTGTAATCTAGTAGTACCTCCTTTTGCTGAAAGCGTGGGACATCCAGCAGTCCTACCACCTCAGTAATAATGACTAATGAGCCATCAAATCACATATACCTAGCAGTAAGTTGGACGGACGAAGCAACCATCACTCTTGAATCCGCTTCTCCCTTCAACATGGCACCAGTGAGAGGTCGCGTCCACTCTGCCCGGTCATGAATGCGGCACCGATTCCTTGGAGTGGTGCAGATCGTTTCGGGCGATAAGCGCGCGCGGGCAATGGAGGGGCTTTGGGTGGGCCAGGCTGGTCAGGAGCGGGCGTGGCAGCTGCCCGCCTGTCCTGACCGGACGCTCGGAAACGAGAGGATGCACCGACTCTCGCGGCTAAATCATACACTACACACCATCTCTCTGTAGGAGTAGGTCGATGTGTCGCTCTCTCAAACACAAACATGCTATTAAACACACACACACACACATACACACACACAAGTTAATAGAATAGGAATATCGTGCAAGTGTGAAGCCACAGGAAGTGAGATACAAATGGAGTACATACAAGAAGAGAAGAGGTGACGAATATTCCATATAACCTGGACTGAGGAGTAGTACTCCCTCCGTCTAGGTGTTAAGTCATCTTACGAAAATCAGATATTCCCAAAATGTTTAGGCGACATTCATTAACTTCACATCTCAATCCCCTCCCGGCCTCATTGCTAGCGAGCGTTGTTACTTAGGGAGCGTTTGGATCCTTAGCAAGAACAGCTTATAGCCTAGCCGGGCAAGGTTAGGCGTTTGGAACTGTTAAAATATGTTAGCTTTTGTGGGCCAGCTAGCTTGGGTGGGCTAGAAAAACCTTGCTAGCTCAGGAGAGCCATATCGGCTCGCTTCCGACAACAAACTTCACGTAGTAGTAACATAGACTAGTACCATATGCATGTTACTAGTCCAAGTCAGCTAGCTTGGGTGGGCTAGAAAAACCTTGCTAGCTCAGGAGAGCCATATCGGCTCGCTTCCGACAACAAACTTCACGTAGTAGTAACATAGACTAGTACCATATGCATGTTACTAGTCCAAGTTACTCACCACTATGACCAGCCTAAGGAATGTAACCAAACGCTCCTTACTCTGCCTTGTTATCTCCCCCGGAAACCCAATGCATGGAGCACAACTACGTGTTGATCAGTCAAGAAATCAAAGTCGTCTTGCATGTGAGTTAATACGTGGCCCTGCATGGTAGCTAAAATGGCATCTCTTAGTTGTTGGGATTAATTGTTGCGTTTAGAGACAGAAATCAAGGCTTTGATTGGGGGAAGGACCGATCAAGTTTCTCCTTCTCCTCCAATCTGCTTGCACCTTGGTCCCGCTGCACCTTCTAACATGACTTATTACACCTAGACGGAGGGAGTAGTACGAGATATGGTGACACACTGACTTAGGTCGAATACAAGTGCCCAAAATTGTGTGCATGTTATAATAAAGATTCACTTAAAATAGTATGTGAGCGAACTGAGGGATCAATTGGACAGTGTTCACGAGTAGTAGCGAGATGTGTGAGGTAAGATACACCGCGGGCACTTTTAATTTTTCTTATTAATTTGTTTGTTTCACCCTCTGACTGGTGGGACCCAACGTACTACGTGGAGAGAGGTAAGGTGACTAAGGCTGCATTATTTTTGTACTACCAACACAACTTTAAATCCCAAAAGACCTTAGACTAGACACAATGGATAGTAACTTAGACTAGTAACATTCATATGTTACTACTCTATGTTACTACCTCTATAGTGGGGAGTAACATTGTGTGGTATCATGCAACACTTCATTTATTAGATTGTAGACTCATTTTGTCTTGGTATGTGTGACGTTACAGTAACTAGATATGTTACCACATGCCTCTCTTTCCTCATTAATTACTCTCCACATCGTCTATTTTTCCTAAAGATGTGTGATGTTACCACCTATGTTACTCCCACTGTGGATAGTCTTACCACCAAAGCCACATGACACGACTATGATTTAAATCCCAATGACTCCCATGAAAAAAAAACACGGCATGCTTGTCACACGAATGCAGGAATGTATAAAAGGTTATTTTCCTCTCGTTGAACATAACAGGAGGGTAATGTAGCTGGTTAGCTTGTTCGCTCATCAAACTTGAGGTCTCGGGTTCGATAAGTACACATGAGCATAATTTTGGTTTTGTTCGACTTCTTTCTTCCACCCAATGACAGGTAGGCCCCACATGACATAGAGAGAAAGTGATTTGGGCGGTGCCAGGAAGATTCTTTGACTGGTCAAAATGGATGGATACGGAGCTATGCGATCTCGTAGTGACCGTATAATCACCTCATCACGTATAAGCTGCAGCCTCAACACTTGTTTTCTAGGGTTTGCACTCTTCACACTCTCTCTCTCCAGTATATATATACACGATGGAGCCTTAACGCTTGTAGTTTCTCTCTTCACACTCTCTCACCCTCTCTAGATCTAAACAAGACTTCGTTGGCCTCTCTCTCCCTTCACTGCTAGTCAAAGAGCCTCCAGGATCCATCCACCGGGAAGGGAAGGAGGCTTAACGCTGTCGCCGACGGCGAGCGAGGGAATCCACTACCAGCGCAGCTGTTCTCTTTCACCTAGCAGCGGCGTGGGAGGGCCTCCGACCCCTTCTTCTTTGTCGCCGTACATAGTGTGGGCCGAGCGGCCTCCGGTCGCCCATCGAACCACACCCCAAGAACCTTAAGGTATAATTTACTTATTCCACATGCATTGTTCTAGCTGCATGTGGGCTTTTTCCGCTTCTGCACTCGAATCTTGGTGTTGGATCAAACAGGAAAGTAGTGGGGAAAGTTGTATATCATGAATCTAGGATGTGGTTCAAAGAGCAAAGGAATGGGGGAAAGTAGTGGGGAAAGTTGTATAGCATGAATCTAGGATGTGGTTCAAAAAGGAAAGGAAGGGGGGAAAGTTGTGGGGAAAGTTCTATAACATGAATATAAGACGTGGTTCAAAGAGGAAAGGAATGGGGGAAAGTAGTGGGGAAAGTTGTATAGCATGAATCTAGGACGTGGTTCAAAGAGGAAAGGATGGGGGGAAAGTACTAGTACAGACTGGCTATCCAGCACCTACATTGGTTGAAAAGGGAAAACAATGACAAATGCAGTACACACATCTGTAACAAACTGATCTTTTGTTTTGGGGGACAAGGCTGTAGAGTTTGAGTAGGACTAGATTTGCTGCGATCACATAGGGAAAGGTGTCTAAAGATAACAAAACTGGGACCAACACAAATATGCTCCTTGGTTGTTTGTTCTTTGGTGCAACAGACTGTGCATCACCCCTTCATACATCGGTAGATGCACATGGTGCTGGTGCATCCACTGTCTCGTGCAACTCTTTAGATGTTGTTAATCTAAGGCCCTATTTGGTTAAAAACTCCCTAGTCCGTACCTACTTGGTTCCAGGGACTAAACATGGACTAGAGGTTATTAAATGACATGCTAAAATACCATGGTACCCCGAGTAATGAAATAATAGAGACAAGGTGCGATGCGGGGCAGGGGCAACTGTTGGAAAAAGTCCCAAAAAGACTCTCCCTCGGAGTCTTCTTTCCTTAGTCCCAAATGCCCACTTTTAGTCCCTAAAAGTCCCTCCTGTTTGGTTTAGATGGGACTGAGATGGAGTTTTTTTAGTCCCTACACAAAAATGTCCCAGTAAACAAACAACCTCGAATAATGCCGCTGGAAAATTGATGCAATGCCATAGTTAAAAGCAAATTACATGTTTAATGAATTTTATTGTTAATATAATCTCTCTGTTAATATTAATCAATGCCACCATTTTAGAAATGCTACTTTCTTGCTTTCTTTCCCATTTAGACAAGTTAGGTGCTTCTTTTTTTGGCTTTAGTGTCATCCATCGTTATTGACCACTAGTTGTTTCCTTTGCACCTCTGTGTAAACAGGGTTATCTGCTTGACCTCGTTGCTATTGTGACCTTTTGTTGCACTACACAAAACACTTTTGTTTTAAGAGTGTTTTGTGCAGTTGAACCAAAATGTCACACCAACAATGTTGCTTGATTGCTTGATCTTAGTGGAACTGCACAAGAGGAGATCTTACTTCCTATCTATGTTTGCAAATTTGGTTCAGATCTTCTTCTTGCGAGTTGTTTGAATTCCGCTTCATGAGAGGTTAGTACAAGCCTTCTTTCACATGATTGTGCAGTGTGCTTTCATATGTTGTGCTACTTCTACGATAATGTTGCTTGATTTTAGTGAACTACACAAATGGAGACAAGACTCCCAATCTATATGTGCACCGTAATATCCCATTGAGGTAAGATAAGGATATTTCACAATTGTTGGCCTGTATTTTGCCACTTTCATCAGAAAATTAATGTCGTTCTTTAGTGCTATACTTGTGCTCCCTAATTGACATGCCAAACCTTACATTGAAGGCGAAGCTTGTCTGTTATTGAACCAAGTGATGAAGGGGAAGAACAAGCGGAAGAAAAAACAAAAATCAACTCCCGGTGCTGTAATGAAGCACTGGAACTGTGATGACACATGTAATGATATAGTTTTGCATCTTAATTTATTTCTATGGCTGGAGCGAGCAATTGTTTTGCCACTGATTTGATGTCACTCTTAATGTAATATGTAATTATCTCTACTTGTGCAAACAGGGATCTTCTTTGAAGATACCATATATTTTGGTGGAACTGCACAAGAAGATGTTGGAAACATTAAACTAATCGAGGAGTATATAGTAAGCATGGCAACCACAGTAGATAGCAACAAATGGTTGCAGAGATGTGCTTGATCTGTATGCTCTACACAATAAGCCTCCTGAAAAGGTTGGTACTCGCCCACAGATTTCATCCATATGATTGAGCTTTGTCATCTCTATTGGTGTTGTGCTACTGTTTAGATACTGTCATGAGAAAGTGGTATTGTCCTTGAGAAGTGCTTCATCTGTGCTATATTAAATATTTCCTTTCCTTTTTTTTCCGAGCATACAGGGATGCTAGCATTTAGTTGTCCTCTTGTCTTTGCACAATAGGATCATCCTCCTCTAAAGAAGAATATAGAGTACGTGAAGTGACTAGTTCCAATTATGCCAGGATGAAGAAGCCCTCAAAAGGAGCAATTAAAGGATGGTTACATAACTCCTGACAAGACCAAACTAGCTTGAACTCAGAAGGACTGACACATCTCCATTTTATTGCTGTGATGTGCAAGTACAATGTTGTTCCAGGATTCTTTTCGGTGAGTTCCATTTTTTTAAAAGTGTGCTCTACATGGACCATGTAGGTGCCTATTTAAACTGTCAATTCATAATACATTTTGATTTATACTAATCACTTTTTTTGTATTTGTGCAAACAGGGGTGCTCAACTTGATTTCAATGGGAACTGCACAAAATGTTCATGAATACATCGAATCATTCATTTCCACCACAAGAAAGGAGGTGCCGATAAGTTCAAGGCATTGCAACATATAAGGGAAAAATCATACAAGCTACACACGAATTTGGTTGATTTTGGTGGAACTGCACAAAAAGAACAGCTGGTTTATTTAGCACGAGGTGCCATGTCAATGTTTGAACTGATGGAAAACCCTGCCCATTCCAAAATCATAGGCATTTGATATTTTGGAATGGGAAAACCTTGTCAAAGTTTTCTCATTGATGTACGCAAAAATAACAAGCATTCGACATTTTGGAATGGGACAACCTTGTCAAATTTTGCTCATTGATATTAGCAAGAATACATGCGTTTGATATTTTTGAATGGGACGCCCTTTGCTGTCAGTAGCGTCGATCAATTTTTCTTTATTCTTTAGTTGTGAAGTAAATATTGGCTTGGACATGTGAATCACTGAGATGCATAATCATCGATTATTTTGAATGTTCTCTATGAATTGCCAGACCTGTGTGTTTGATTGCAATGTATAGGAATGCTAAAAAGCTGCTCAAACTCTTTGTACTCCCTCTATTCCTTTTTACTTCGCACATTGTGAAAGTTCATAATTTTTTCTATAAGTTTGGTCAAAGTAGAGATACTTTGACTGCAGACAAAACTTGTATGCAGACTAAAAAGGACCAGATGGAGTATATGTGAAACTGCTGCAAACAAGGTGATCACCCTGGCAATAATGCTAGCACGTATTGTTTTGCATGTTCATCCAATGCCAGTGATACAAGAATTCGAACTAATCAAACTAAATTCATTCATACACGGCCAGATTTCATATAAACATGCTGGATTTCATTACATTTCATACATTATTCAACTAAAAAGGGGTGCACTGGAGGTATAATTAATTAACCGAAGCTACCCACCTGTGTCCGGCTGAGCCGAACAGAAGCTTCTTCTCCAACGGACTGAGCTTCAGTGACTTAACTGCAGGTGCAGTTGCATAACTGACATGTGGCCCAGATGCCTGTTGGGCCACGTGTCCGTCAGCCAACTGCACCAGCAGTTAAGTAGAAGCAGCGGCCTTCTCCAACATAGCTCTCCGGCTCCACATCACCGCCAAGAAGCTAATCGACCGTCAATGGTCAACCCGCCTAGCTTGGCTTCAACCAAAGGGTAGCAACGGTGACCTTACATGGACCCGAGCGGCGGCGACCTACCGTGTTCTACTCTTCCTTGTTTTTTGTGTGGCGTGGCCTCGTTGGTAGCGGGGCAGGGCCTCGATGGAGCCGGTGATGTCCTTTGTCTTGTTGCTGGCAGGGCGGCGCCTCGGCGGACCGAGGGAAATCCTCCCCCTTGTTGCCAGCAGGGTGGGGCCTCAGCTGAGCTGACGATGTCCTCTTCCTTGTTGTTGGAGGGGCGGGGCCTCAACGAAGTAGGGCCTCCGCCTCGGTGCCTGTGGGGTGGGGCCTCGGCGGAGTCGGCGATGTCCTCTGTCTCGTTGCCGATGGGGTGGCGCCTCGGCGGAGCGGGGGAAATACTCCCCCTCGTTGTCGGTAGGGTGGGGCCTCGGCTGAGCCGGCGATGTCCTCTGCCTTGTTGTTGGCGGGGTGGGGTCTCGGTGGAGTAGGGCCTCCGCCTCGGTGCCGATGGGGTGGGGCCTCGGCGGAGCCGGTGGTGTCCTCTGCCTCGTTGTTGGTGCTGCGAGGCCTTGGCGGAGGAGGGCCTCATTGACGCCAGTGGAGCGGGGACTCGTTGGAGCCGGCATTGTCCTCTACCTCGTCCTCGGTCTCGCCAAAGAGTGCCTCACCCGCTTCATCGCCCTCTTTGTAGGCAGCCACAGCCTCCGCCACCCGCATGCGATACTGCCAGCGCTCGAGGCGGCCCTCGCTGGCGGAGCGGTACGAGTCGAGCAGCACCTCCTGCTTCGCCCGCTCCGCGGAGATCTGCTCCTCCGCCCGCAGGTGCCCCTGGAGGAGATGGTGGTTGTAGGCGGCGTCGGCCTGCGCCTCCCGGAACTGCTCTTGACGCTTCTGCCTCATCGTGTCCATGTATTCGGCACGGGCCTCGCCGATGGTCATGGTGCAATGCACCGGCGAGGATGGCACGGAGGAGGGGGTTGGCGCCGGATCATCGACTACCATGTTCTCCATTGGGACGTGCTACATCTTGAGCTTGTGTTGGTTTTCCTTGAAGAGGAAAGGGTGATGCAGCAGAGTAGCATAAGGATTTCCCTCAGTTTTTGAGAACCAAGGTATCAATCCAGTAGGAGGCTCCTCAACAAGTCCCACGAACCTACACAAACAAACAAAGAACTCGCAACCAACGCAATAAAGGGGTTGTCAATCCCTTCACGGCCACTTGCGAAAGTGAGATCTGATAGAGATAGTATGATAAGATAAATATATTTTTGGTATTTTATAATATAGATGTAGAAAATAAAGATGCAAATAAAAGTAGATTGGAAGCAAATATGATAAGAGATAGACCCGGGGGCCATATGTTTCACTAGAGGCTTCTCTCAAGAGCATAAGAATTACAGTGGGTGAACAAATTACTGTCAAGCAATTGATAGAAAAGCGAATAATTATGACGTTATCTAGGCATGATCATGTATATAGGCATCATGTCCGCAACAAGTAGACCGACTCCTGCCTGCATCTACTACTATTACTCCACATATAGACCGCTATCCAGCATGCATCTAGAGTATTAAGTTCATAAGAATAGAGTAAGGCATTAAGCAAGATGACATGATGTAGAGGGATAAACTCAAGCAATCTAATATAAACCCCATCTTTTTATCCTCGATGGCAACAATACAATACGTGTCTTGCAATCCTTTCTGTCACTGGGTAAGAACACCGCAAGATTGAACCCAAAGCTAAGCACTTCTCCCATGGCAAGAAAGATCAATCTAGTAGGCCAAACCAAACCGATAATTCGAAGAGACTTGCAAAGATAAATCAATCATACATAAAAAAATTCAGAGAAGATTCAAATATTATTCATAGATAAACTTGATCATAAACCCACAATTCATCGGATCTTGACAAACACACCGCAAAAAGAGATTACATCGAATAGATCTCCACAAGCGAGGGGGAGAACATTGTATTGAGATCCAAAAAGAGAGAAGAAGCCATATAGCTAATAACTATGGACCCATAGGTCTGTGATAAATTACTCACAACTCATCGGAAGGGCCATGGTGTTAATGTAGAAGCCCTCTGTGGTCGATTCCCCCTCCGGCAGAGTGCCGGCGAAGGCTCCAAGATGGGATCTCACGGATACAGAAGGTTACGGCGGTGGAAATTGTGTTTCAGGTGCTCCCTGGATGTTTTTGGGGTACGTAGGCTTATATAAGAGGAACAAGTACGTCGGTGTATGCCCGAGGGGCCCACGAGACACGGGGCGCGCCCTATAGGGGGGGCGCCCTCCTATCTCCTGGAAGCTTCGGCTGCTTCTTGACTTGCACTCCAAGTCCTCTGGATCACGTTCATTCCAAAAATCACGCTCCCAAAGGTTTCATTCCGTTTGGACTCCGTTTGATATTCCTTTTCTTCGAAATACTGAAATAGGCAAAAAAAAAACAGCAATACGAGCTGGGCCTCTGGTTAGTAGGTTAGTCCCAAAAATGATATAAATGTGTAAAATAAAGCCCATATACATCCAAAAGGGTAATATAATAGCATGGAACAATCAAAAATTATAGATACGTTGGAGACATATCAAGCATCCCCAAGCTTAATTCCTGCTCATCCTCGAGTAGGTAAATGATAAAAAGAGAATTTTTGATGTGGAATGCTACCTAGCATAATTCTCAATGTAATTTTCTTTATTGTGGCATGAATGTTCAGATCCAAATGATTCAAAATAAAAGTTCATATTGATAAAAGAAATAGTAACACTTCAAGCATACTAATCAAAGCAATCATGTCTTCTCAAAATAACATGGCAAAATAAAGTTCATCCCTACAAAATCATATAGTTGGGCTATGCTTTATTTTCGTCACACAAAGATGTTCCCAACTTCTATAACCCCGATGACAAGCCAAGCAATTGTTTCATACTTAAATAATCTCAAACTTTTTCAACCTTCACGCAATACATGAGCGTGAGCCATGGATATAGCACTATGGGTGGAATAGAATAATGATGATGGGGATTGTGTGGACAAGACAAAAAAAGGAGAAAATCTCACATTGATGAGGATAATCAACGGGCTATGGAGATGCCCATCAATTGTTGTCAACATGAGGAGTAGGGATTGCCATGCAACGGATGCACTAGAGCTATAAATGAATGCTCAACAAAATAAAACTAGTGGGTGTGCATCCAACTTGCTTGCTCACGAAGACCTAGGGCATTTGAGGAAGCCCATCGTAGGAATATACAAGCCAAGTTCTATAATGAAAAATTCCCACTAGTATGAAAAACACAACTTATGAGACTCTCTACATGAAGAACATGGTGCTACTTTGAAGCACAATATATGAGACTCACTACATGAAGAGCAAGGTGCTACTTTGAAGCACAAGTGTGGAAAAAGAGATAGTAGCATTGCCCTTTTATTTTTTTTATTATTTTTTCTTTTTTTTCTTTTTTTTCTTTGGCCTTTTTCTTTTCTTTTTGGCCTTTCTTTTTTTTCTTTTTGGGCAATGCTCTAATAATGATGAACATCACACTTCTATTGATTACAACACATGAATTACAACTCAAAACTAGAACAAGATATGACTCTATATGAATTCCTCCGGCGGTGTACCGGGATGGTGCAATGAATCAAGAGTGACATGTATAAAAATTATGCATGGTGGCTTTGCCACAAATACGATGTCAACTACATGATCATGCAATGGCAATATGACAAAAGTAATGTATGTCATGATGATGATAAACGGAACGGTGGAAAGTTGCATGGCAATATATCTTGGAATGGCTATGGAAATGCCATAAATAGGTAGGTATGGTGGCTGTTTTGAGGAAGATATAGGGAGGTTTATGTGTGATAGAGCGTATCGTATCATGGGGTTTGGATGCACCGGCAAAGTTTGCATCAACTCTCAAGGTGAGAAAGGGCAATGCACGGTACCGAAGAGGATAGCAATGGTGGAAAGGTAAAAGTGCGTATAATCCATGGACTCAACATTAGTCAAAAGAACTCTTATACTTATTGCAAAATTTTAGAAGTCATCAAAAATCAAGCACTACGCGCTTGCTCCTAGGGGGGATAGATTGGTAGGAAAATACCATCACTCGTCCCCGACCCCCACTCATAAGGATGCACAAGCCAGGTACACTTCATGCTTCAAATTTGTTACATAACTTTAACCATACGTGCATGCTACGGGACTTGCTAACTTCAACACAAGCATTCTTTAAATTCATAATCACCCAACTAGCATGACTTTAATATCACTACCTCCATATCTCAAAACAATTATCAAGTATCAAATTGATCATAGCATCCAATTCACTTCCTATGATAGTTTTTATTATACCCAACTTGGATGCTCATCATTCTAGGACCAATTTAAAACCATAGAAAATACCATTCTGTTCTAAAGGACTCTCAAAAAGATATAAGTGAAGTATGAGAGACTAGCAATTTCTTCAAAATTAATCCACCACCGTGCTCTAAAAGATATAAGTGAAGCACTAGAGCAAAAACTATCTAACTCAAAAGATATAAGTGAAGCACATAGAGTATTCTAGCAAATCCTAAGAAAACAGGCTTCTCCCAAAAGGTGTGTTACAGCAAGGATGATTGTTTTAAACTAAAAAGCAAAGACTAATATAATACACGACGCTCCAAGCAAAACACATATCATGTAGCGAATAAAAATATAGCTCCAAGTAAAGTTACCAATGAACGAAGACGAAAGAGGGGATGCCTTCCGGGGGCATCCCCAAGCTTAGGATTTTGGCTATTCTTGAATATCATGGGGTGCCTTGGGCATCCCCAAGCTTAGGCTTTTGCCACCCTTTATTCCATAGTCCATAAAAGCTTTACCCAAAACTTGAAAACTTCACAACACAAAACTCAACAGGAAATCTTATAAGCTCCGTTAGTGAAAGAAAACAAAACCACCACATAAGGTACTGTAATGAACTCATTATTTATTTAAATTTGTGTTAAACCTACTGTATTCCAAGTTCTCTATGGTTCATACCCTTACATACTAGCCATAGATGCATGAAAATAAGCAAACAACACACGAAAAACAGAATCTGTCAAAAACAGAACAGTCTGTAGCAATCTGTAACTAACGAAAACTTATGGAACTCTAAAAATCCTACCAAAATATGACGTCCTGAAAAATTTGTTTATTGATCATAATCAAAAAGAATCAATGAAAAATCTCGTTCCTGTGATTTATTGAATATTTTCTCGTGAGCGCAAAGTTTCTGTTTTTCAGCAGAGTCAAATCAACTATCGTCATAGTTTATCCTATAGGTTCTACTTGGCACAAACACTAATTAAAAGATAAAAACACATCTAAAAAGAAAGTAGAAGCAAAATTTAACACTAAACAGGAACAAAAACAAAGAACATAAGGAAAATTGGGTTGCCTCCCAACTAGCGCTATCGTTTAACGCCCCTAGCTAGGCATAAAAGCGAAGATAGATCTAAGTAGTGCCATCTTTGGCACTTGATTCATAAGTAGAGCAATTATAATATTTAGAGGTTTCTCCCTTTTTAGTAATGATAAAACCTTTAGGCAAAAATTCAAGAAGTTCGTTTGTAGCAAAAGGTTTCTTTACGATAGAAAGACAATTGGAATGAACACTCATGGATTTGAGATCCGCATCTCCCTTACTGAAAGATTCACCCTTATTTTTAGGAACATAAATAAACTTGGTGGTTTTGGTAGTGGGTTTTGGAGTGTTTTTCATAGAGGAAAAAGCGGAACCTAAGTTCGTAATGATATCCTCAAGTTTACCGATTCTAGCAGAGTCTAGATCTATTTTCTCATTTACTATAGGTTCTTTTTCTTTAAGATTTTTCAAAGTAACTCCAACCCTAGATCCAAATTGGGTGATGTGATTGTGAATATTTTTATCCAAATTTTCAATCAACTCAAGAATGGCAATTTTATTTTCAATAATCTCAAGTCGTTGCATAACGTGTTCTAAAGTTAAAACAGTTCCATTGACCAAAAGAGGTGGTGGGCCAAACAAATTCAACATGGCATTATAAGCATCATACGTATGGCTACTCATGAAATCACCTCCGGTAGAAATATCAAGAACACATCTATTCCAGGGAGTAATGCCTACATAAAAATTGCGGAGAAGAAGGGAAGTGGCAAGCTTCCCAGAAGATTTATATTGGGCATTGCAAATTCTATGCCAAGCATCCTTTAAGTTTTCTCCCTCCTTTTGTTTAAAATTAAGAATTTCTTGTTCGGGAGTGATAATAAGGATAGGAGGACTAGCCATAATGACAAGGTAAACGATCTAACACACGAGCAGACAGAAAACGACAAACGGAAAAGAGAGGAGGAGAAGATTGGGAAAGAGAGGGCGAATAAAACGGCAAAGGTGAAGTGGGGGAGAGGAAAACGAGAGGCAAATGGCAAATAATGTAAATGCGAGGGAGATGAGTTTGTGATGGGTACTTGGTATGTCTTGACTTGAGCGAAGACCTCCCCGGCAACGGCACCAGAAATCGCACGTTGGCGGGAGGTCGAATGTTGACTTGACTTGGTGGAAGCCTCCCCGGCAACGGCGCCAGAAATGCTTCTTGCTACATCTTGAGCTTGCGTTGGTTTTCCTTGAAGAGGAAAGGGTTATGCAGCATAGTAGCATAAGTATTTCCCTCAGTTTTTGAGAACCAAGGTATCAATCCAATAGGAGGCTCCTCAACAAGTCCCACGAACCTACACAAACAAACAAAGAACTCGCAACCAACGCAATAAAGGGGTTGTCAATTCCTTCACGGCCACTTGCGAAAGTGAGATCTGATAGAGATAGTATGATAAGATAAATATATTTTTGGTATTTTATAATATAGATGCAGAAAATAAAGATGCAAATAAAAGTAGATTGGAAGCAAATATGATAAGAGATAGACCCGGGGGCCATAGGTTTCACTAGAGGCTTCTCTCAAGAGCATAAGAATTACGGTGGGTGAACAAATTACTGTCAAGCAATTGATAGAAAAGCGAATAATTATGACGTTATCTATGCATGATCATGTATATAGGCATCATATCCGCAACAAGTAGACCGACTCCTGCCTGCATCTACTACTATTACTCCACACATCGACCGCTATCCAGGATGCATCTAGAGTATTAAGTTCATAAGAATAGAGTAACGCATTAAGCAAGATGACATGATGTAGAGGGATAAACTCAAGCAATATGATATAAACCCCATCTTTTTATCCTCGATGGCAACAATACAATACGTGTCTTGCAACCCTTTCTGTCACTGGATAAGAACACCGCAAGATTGAACCCAAAGCTAAGTGATGGGGTCATGTACCTAGGGTAGGGTCATGGACCTGATCTAAGTACCTTACCCAAGGACACCCTTAGAAGAGGTCGCCTTCCAGTCGACCAACGAGGGACTCACTCGACTGACTTGAAGGACTCGACCACGAAGACTCACTCGACCACCAGGAGGTCAAGAGGCACTCTGCACTGCAACGACCTGTAATTAAGTAGGCTTTATGATAGTAAAGACACTTTATGTGGGGCGTTACCAGTAACGCCCCAGACTTAACTCACCTTAAACCCTCTCCTACGTGGGCTGGCTGGGGTCCTGGCGCACTCTATATAAGCCACCCCCCTCCACAGGTAGAGGGGTTCGGCACCTTGTAACTCATATACTCATAATCCACTCGACCGCCTCCGGGCTCCGAGACGTAGGGCTATTACTTCTTCCGAGAAGGGCCTGAACTCGTACATCCCTTGTGTTTACAACCTCTCCATAGCTAGGACCTTGCCTCTCCATACCTACCCCCCACTCTACTGTCAGGCTTAGAACCACGACAGTTGGCGCCCACCATGGGGCAGGTGTTTTAGCGATTTTTGTGGAGAAGTTGCGATTCTTCCGAGTACTTTCATCATGGTGTCTGCTGGAGTTTTGGTCGGGGGTCAAGAGATCCGTCTTGGCACTCTCACCTTCATCGCCGACGACTCCGCGTGGCTCCATGAGGCTCCACTCGACGTTGATGCGCTCCCCGTCCGCGGTGCAACGCATTTTCGCGCATGTGTCCGCGGCGTTCTGCTGCGGCAACCGTCGACCCAGTATCGGTCGGCTCCTCCATCGTCCACCCTCCCGGTCTCCCGCCAGCGCAAGCGCTCAGGCCGGTCGAGGCTTCAGCAATGGGTGAGGCACGCGGTGGCTCGCCAATCGGCCACCACCCAAGTTGCGGCAATCGAGCCCGACGAATCTCTCTACGACTTGTTCGATCTGTTGACTGGCTCCGTAGAGACTGCGTCCGAGTGTGGTAGCAGTGATCCAGCGGCAGAAATCTTGATGGTCGACGGGCCCCGCAGTCCCCCTGGCTTCGCCTGTGATGGTGGAGCAGGTGACGGAGGCGACCCCGCACGAGGCCACGAAGAGTACCAGCCCGAGCCACTCGACTCTCTACAAAGAGAGGAACTTCGCCGTAGGAACGTGGATGCCCTGCGTACTCCCATCGCAGGAGAAACCCCCGAGGCTCGTGCCTTGGAGGAGGCACGTCTGGCCAATTTGGCCGAACGCACTCGACTGGAGAATCTTCAGCGAGCACTCGACGAGCGCGCGCGGCAACGAGTTCCCGACACCAGTCGACGTCAACTCTTCCCGCCGACTCAGGTATATCGAACCCCAATTCAGAATTTAGCAGCTGCGACCCGTATAGCAGAGTCCATCCAGCCTTCGCAGTCGGAAGCGGGCAGAGGTTTGCTGCAGATCAGGGATATGCTCCGGGCAGCAGGAGATCAGAATTCAGCCGTGTCTCAGTCGCGCAACAGAATTCACAGTCGATCCGTCACTGCGAATACGGTTCAGTCGGCTCACAGCCCCAGATCGCCTCCGCGGCGTGAGGGGCGCGAGAATCGGCGAGATCAATATGGTGACCGACTCGACCAAGATGATAGGCGTCGAGTGCCCAATTCCCCTCCGAGGGGTGGGTCTTACGCTCCTCGGCAGCAAGATGACAGGCGTCAGTACAGTACAGGGCGAAGGGTTCCAGTCGACCCCAGAGAACCAGGCTTCGACGCGCGATCCATTATCGTGCAAGGTTTGGTCGACCGGAACAGAGCCAATCGGGGCGGACTCGACAGAGATGCACCCACAAGCAGTCGAGTGCATGTTTCTGGTCCTGAATGTTTCAGCAGAGCTATCAGAGCCGCAGTTATCCCTCCCAATTTCAGGTTGGCAACAGGAGTCAGCAAGTTCACTGGTGAGTCTAAGCCTGAAACTTGGCTTGAAGACTACCGAGTGGCAGTTCAGATTGGTGGTGGGAACGACGAGGTGGCCATGAAGCATTTGCCCCTCGTGCTGGAAGGTTCTGCCAGGGCATGGTTGACTCAATTACCTCCTAGCAGCATTTACACTTGGGAAGATCTATCCCGAGTGTTCATCAGAACGTTTGAAGGAACTTGCAAGCGACCAGCTGGATTGACAGAGTTGCAAGTCTGCGTGCAGAAGGCTAATGAGACTCTCAGAGAGTATATTCAGAGGTGGATCACTTTGCACCACACTGTGGAGAATGTGTCTGATCATCAGGCAGTCTGCGCCTTCAAAGATGGCGTCAAGAACAGAGAACTGAGTTTGAAGTTTGGTCGAACCGGTGACATGACCTTGAGTCGGATGATGGAGATTGCTACCAAGTACGCCAACGGCGAAGAAGAAGACCTACTCCGAAGCGGCAAGCACAAGCCGAGTCAGTCGGAAAAAGGAAACACCAGTCGGAAACAGAAGCGGAAGGCTGAACCGGCAGCTCCTGGAGAGGCTCTGGCCGTGACTCAGGGAAAGCTTAAGGGGAAACCAAAAGGATCCTGGAACCCCAAGAAGGTAAAGGATAAAGAAGGGAACGACGTAATGGATATGCCATGTCACATCCACACGAAGAAAGACGAAGAGGGGAATATCATCTACCCGAAGCACACCACTCGCCAATGTCGACTCCTGATCCAGCAGTTTCAGGGAAAACAGTCTAAGGACAAGGAGAAGGAGTCGAACAAGGCCGAAGACAAGGAGGACAGTGAGGAAGGATATCCGCATATCAACTCCACTCTGATGATCTTTGCAGATGTGGAAAGCAGGAGTCGACTGAAAGTCATTAACCGAGAGGTGAACATGGTTGCCCCAGCAAAAGCAAATTATCTGAAATGGTCTCAAATACCCATCACATTCGACCAATCTGATCACCCGACTCATATTGCCACCCCTGGGAGGCAAGCTTTGGTGGTCGATCCAGTTGTCGAAGGCACTCGACTGACAAAGGTGCTGATGGATGGTGGAAGCGGGCTGAATTTGCTGTATGCAGACACACTGAAAGGAATGGGCATTCCGATGTCCCGACTGAGCACTAGTAACATGAGCTTTCATGGAGTTATACCAGGGAAGAAAGCCGAGTCACTCGGCCAAATAGCTTTGGACGTGGTGTTTGGTGATTCGAAACATTTTCGCAAAGAAAAGTTGACGTTTGAGGTCGTGGATTTTCAGAGTGCATATCATGCCATTTTGGGGAGACCAGCTTACGCACGGTTCATGGCTCGACCATGTTACGTGTACCTCAAATTGAAGATGCCCGGCCCCAAAGGAGTGATCACTGTCACCGGTGATAGGAAAAAGGCAGAAGAGTGCTTTCAGAAGGGCTCAAAGATTGCCGATTCCCAGGTGACAGCGGTCGAGTTCGAGGAATACAAGCAAAATGCAGATCCGAGTGACTTGCTGCGATCAAAGAAACCCGCCACAGAATCTGCATTTCAGTCGTCCGATGAGACGAAGCCTGTTCACATTCACCCGGCCGACCTCGATGCAGCTCCGACCCGCATCTCCACAACACTCGACCCAAAATAGGAAGAAGCGCTCATCCAGTTCCTCCGTGAGAACTGGGACATTTTTGCATGGAAGCCCGCTGACATGCCAGGTGTTCCCAGGGGACTGGCTGAGCATCGCCTAAGAGTCGACTCGTCTGCAAAACCAGTCAAAGAGCATCTTCGGCGGTCCGCCGTCCAGAAGAGAAAAGCCATTGGTGAAGAAGTGGCTCGACTGTTGGTGGCAGGATTTATCTGAGAGATATACCACTCCGAGTGGCTCGCTAATGTCGTCATGGTTCCTAAGAAGGACAAGTCGCTCCGAATGTGCATTGATTTCAAGCACATCAACCGGGCCTGCCCGAAAGATCATTTTCCTCTCCCTCACATAGATCAAATTGTTGACTCGACCACGGGATGCGAGAGGCTATCTTTTTTAGATGCCTACTCCGGGTACCACCAGATCCGTCTGTACGGACCCGACGAGGTAAAAACAGCTTTCATCACTCCATTCGGGTGCTTCTGCTATATCACCATGCCATTCGGCCTCAAGAATGCCGGAGCCACATTTATGCGAATGATTCAGAAGTGTCTACTCACTCAAATCAGTCGGAATGTGGAAGCATATATGGATGATATTGTTGTCAAGTCACGAAAAGGTTCCGACCTGCTCGCTGATCTCGTCGAAACATTTGCCAACCTCAGAAGATATGATATCAAGCTCAATCCATCAAAGTGCACATTTGGAGTTCCTGGTGGCAAGTTACTCGGTTTTCTCGTTTCCGAACGGGGAATCGACGCTAACCCAGAGAAGATTGGCACTATTCTCCGAATGAAACGCCCTGTGCGAGTGCACGATGTCGAGAAACTTACTGGATGCTTGGCCGCATTAAGTCGATTCATCTCATGACTCGGTGAAAAGGCATTGCCTCTTTACCGACTAATGAAGAAGACAGACAAGTTCGAGTGGACTCCAGAAGCTGATGCAGCGTTTGCCGAGCTAAAAGCTCTGCTCTCCACCCAGCCGGTGCTTGCTGCTCCAATCAGCAAAGAGCCTCTGTTGCTCTATATCGCAGCCACAGGACAAGTTGTCAGTACTGTGCTTACGGTCGAGCGGGAAGAAGAAGGAAAAGCTCTCAAAGTTCAGCGCCCAGTGTATTATTTGTCTGAAGTCTTGACTCCATCCAAGCAGAGATATCCTCATTATCAGAAGCTTGTGTATGGAATATACATGACCACAAAGAAGGTTGCTCATTATTTTTCTGATCATTCCATCACAGTCGTCAGCGACGCTCCACTATCAGAGATTTTGCACAACAGAGATGCAACTGGTCGAGTGGCCAAATGGGCGATTGAACTTCTTCCCCTTGATATCAAGTTTGAGGCAAAGAAAGCCATTAAGTCCCAGGCAATAGTAGATTTCCTCGCCGAGTGGATTGAACAACAGCAGCCGACTGAAGTTCACTCGGAGCATTGGACCATGTTCTTTGATGGCTCTAAGATGTTGAATGGTTCCGGTGCTGGGGTTGTCCTGGTTTCCCCCAGAGGAGATAAGCTCAGATATGTGCTCCAGATTCACTTTGATTCCTCCAACAATGAAGCAGAATATGAGGCCCTCTTATACGGGTTGCGCATGGCCATTTCACTCGGCGTCCATCGCCTGATGGTCTATGGCGACTCAGATTTAGTGGTCAACCAGGTGATGAAAGAGTGGGACGTGAGAAGTCCAGCCATGACTGGATACTGCAGTGCAGTGAGGAAGCTGGAAAAGAAGTTCGAGGGGTTGGAGCTCCATCATATACCCCGACTGAAAAATCAAGCAGCTGATGATCTAGCAAAGATAGGTTCCAAGAGAGAAGCCATTCCGAGTGGTGTGTTCTTGGAGCATATACACACTCCGTCAGTCAAAGAAGATCCTTTCACCGAAGAAACTCCACAGCCCAAGAGTGCCACAGATCCGACTGAAGTTGAAGTCCAAGCGGTGGTCGACTTGATCATGGAGGTCTTGGTGGTCATTCCCGACTGGACAGTTCCATATGTCGCATATATCCTGAGAAAAGAGCTTCCGGAGGATGAGGAAGAGGCTCGACAGATCGTCCGACGATCTAAGGCCTTTACCGTAATCAAAGGACAATTATACAGAGAAAGCGCGACTGGAGTCGGTCAGAAGTGCATAACACCAGGAGAAGGTCGACTCATCCTCAATGATATTCACTCGGGGACCTGTGGTCATCATGTGTCCTCTCGGACCATCGTGGCCAAAGCATACCGAGCCGGATTTTACTGGCCAAAGGCGAATGAGATGGCAAAAGAGATAGTGGATAAGTGCGAGGGATGTCAGTTCTACTCGAATAGGTCGCACAAGCCTGCGTCGGCCCTGAAGACCATCCCACTCGTCTGGCCTTTCGCAGTATGGGGACTGGACATGGTCGGTCCTTTGAGAACAGGACGAAGTGGCTTCATGCATGTACTTGTGGCAGTCGACAAGTTCACCAAGTGGATCGAGGCTAAACCAATCAAGAGCCTTGACACCGGTACTGCTGTTAGCTTCATCAGGGAACTAATATTCAGATATGGAGTCCCGCACAGCATCATTACAGATAATGGGTCGAACTTTGACTCAGAGGAATTCAGAGATTTCTGCAACTCCCAAGGCACACGGGTCGACTACGCTTCAGTCGCCCATCCGCAGTCGAATGGACAAGCAGAGCGAGCTAACGGACTGATTCTTAAGGGATTGAAGCCTCGACTGATGTGTGATCTCAAACACGCGGCTGGAGCTTGGGTCGACGAACTTCCCTCAGTGCTTTGGGGGCTGCGGACCACACCTAATCGGTCGACCGGAAGAACTCCATTCTTCTTGGTCTACGGAGCTGAAGCAGTCTTGCCGAGTGATCTTCTCCACAATGCTCCTCGAGTTGAAATCTACAACGAAGCAGAGGCTGAACAAGCGCGGCAGGACGCAGTCGACCTTTTAGAGGAAGAAAGGGAGATGGCTCTGATCCGGTCGACCATCTACCAACAAGATTTGCGTCGTTTCCACGCCAGAAATGTGAGAGGTCGAGCCTTCCAGGAAGGAGATTTAGTTCTCCGAGTGGATCAGCACAAACCACACAAGCTTGCTCCTTCTTGGGAAGGCCCCTTCATCGTCACCAAGGTTCTCCACAACGGGGCGTACCGTCTTTACAACGTCGAGCATAATATCGACGAGCCCCGAGCTTGGAACGCGGAGCTACTCCGCCCATTTTATACTTAAGTTTTATCACTCGGATGAGTTGCAATAAAGTACTTCTGTAGTTCATGGACCTCAAAATAATAGTGTCATAGTTCCTCCATAATTTCTGTCACTTTTTATTTTTGTCCAATAAAATTCCACCTCAGTGGGTGACTTAGCCGCGAATCCGTTTCGCCTAAGTTTGTAAAAATCCTACCGAGTGGTGAGCCAGACTCCCACTCGGAGGCTTAGCTGCGAATCCGTTTCGCCTAAGTTATCAAAATCCTACCGAGTGGTAAGCCAGACTTCCACTCGGGGGCTTAGCTGCAGCCCTGTGCTCGCCTAAGTTATCAAAATCCTACCGAGTGGTAAGCCAGACTTTCACTCGGGGGCTTAGCTGCAGCCCTGTGCTCGCCTAAGTTATCAAAATCCTACCGAGTGGTAAGCCAGACTTTCACTCGGGGGCTTAGCTGCAGTCCAAGCACTCGCCTAAGTTACAAAAATCCTACCGAGTGGGGAGCAACCCTCTCACTCGGGGGCTTAGCTGCAGTCCAAGCACTCGCCTAAGTTACAAAAATCCTACCGAGTGGAGAGCAACCCTCTCACTCGGGGGCTTAGCTGCAGTCCAAGCACTCGCCTAAGTTACAAAAATCCTACCGAGTGGAGAGCAACCCTCTCACTCGGGGGCTTAGCTGCAGTCCAAGCACTCGCCTAAGTTACAAAAATCCTACCGAGTGAAGAGCAACCCTCTCACTCGGAGGCTTAGCTGCAGTCCAAGCACTCGCCTAAGTTACAAAAATCCTACCGAGTGAAGAGCGACCCTCTCACTCGGAGGCTTAGCTGCAGTCCAAGCACTCGCCTAAGTTACAAAAATCCTACCGAGTGAAGAGCAACCCTCTCACTCGGAGGCTTAGCTGCAGTCCAAGCACTCGCCTAAGTTACAAAAATCCTACCGAGTGAAGAGCGACCCTCTCACTCAGAGGCTTAGCTGCAGTCCAAGCAACTCGCCTAAGTTTATAAAAATCCTACCGAGTGAAGAGCAACCCTCTCACTCGGAGGCTTAGCTGCAGCCCTGTGCT
Source organism: Triticum aestivum (assembly GCF_018294505.1). Classification (NCBI taxonomy): domain Eukaryota; kingdom Viridiplantae; phylum Streptophyta; class Magnoliopsida; order Poales; family Poaceae; genus Triticum; species Triticum aestivum. The sequence goes on from NC_057795.1 coordinate 444,130,544, forward strand.
CGCCTAAGTTACAAAAATCCTACCGAGTGAAGAGCGACCCTCTCACTCGGAGGCTTAGCTGCAGTCCAAGCACTCACCTAAGTTATAAAAATCCTACCGAGTGAAGAGCAACCCTCTCACTCGGAGGCTTAGCTGCAGCCCAGTGCTAGCCTAAGTTATCAAAAATCCTACCGAGTGAAGAGTAAACCTCACTCGGGGGCTTAGCCGCAGCCCAGTGCTCGCCTAAGTGGACTAAAGAATAAGTCGATTGCAGTAAAGGCGCCTTGCTTTGAACCTGCAAAAGATATTTCGAGCCAAAGGCAATCGTATTCAAGCACCAAATTCAAGTTTGAATCGATATCTAAAGGAACCGAAAGTGCTCAGGCGTTAAGCCTGTTAAGGTTTATCGGTTACAATTCCACTCGGCATACCGAGGCAAATTTAAAGCGTCGAGCCAGAAGAAGTTTTTTACCCCTCCTGTGGAGGGCTGGAAGGTGCAACGAATTCATCAAGGTCGATTCCGTCGGCGATCCGAGTGGCAGCTGCAAGGAAAGTTTCCATAAAGGACCTGAAGTCGTGTTTCTTGGTGTTGGCCACCCGAAGAGCCGCCAGCTTCTCTTCTCGCGCATCTTTACAGTGGACTCGGGCCAGACACAGAGCAACATCTGCACCACACCGAGCCGAGGACTTCTTCCATTCCTGCACTCGACCAGGGATCGTGTTCAAGCGGGCCATCAGCGACTCAAGGTCATTCTGAAGTGTCTCCTCAGGCCAGAGCGTCGAGTCGATGCGAGATGTGGCGGCCTTCAGCCTTGCGAGATAGTCCACGACAGCTGCAACACGAGACTCCAGTCGGAAAACATCCATGGCAACTTCGTCGTTCACCGGAGAATTGACGGGGTCGAGGTTTGGCTCCAGCCGGCTAGTTTCTTCTTCAAAGTTTTGACAAAATTCTGCAAGGATGATCACTAAGTCAAGGGGATGGTCGAATGGAAAAACCACAATTGGAAATGTTTGCCAAGCATAGAGGTTTACCTTCAAGCATAAGAAACAGCTTCTTGGCAAGACCACTCAGGAAGGCCTCCAGATCAGTTTTCTTCCCAGTCAATTTGCTGACTTGGTCGGTCAGGGCAGCTTTATCAGTTTTTAGTCGACTGACCTCCTTGTTGGCGATCCCAAGAGCAGCTTTCAGATTGGTATTGTCTTGTTCAAGCTTGGTGACTGAAGCTAACTTCTCGTCAGCAAGCTTGATCTTCTCAGCTAGTTCGAGGTCTTTCTTCTGTTGGGCCTCCCTTACCTTACCTGCAAGTTACAGCAAGTCAGATTTTGAAACAAGCAAGGGGAAAAGCAGTCGTCAGGTCTCACCAAACATACCTTCGGTCTCCTCCTTTGCCTTCGTCAGCTTCTCCTGAACCAGCTTCAAGCTCAGCTCGAGTTGAGTGTGCTTGTTTTCCAGCTCAGAGTAGCGAGCCACAAGATCACAGGAGTTCTGCGAAGAACCAATCGACTAAATGTCAAATATAATTCACTTCCGAGTGAAAAAGGAAAAACACACGTTTCTAAGACTACAGCCGAATACAAGCATTCGACCGTAGTCTCGGGGACTACACCCAGTGGGTGCACTCAGCGTGCCCCCACTAATTCTGTTGAAGACAAAGTCGACCAGTCGACCTCAAAAAAAAAGAGAGATGTATTCTTTAAGACTGTAATCAACTGCAAGCAGTCGACCACAGTCTCGGGGACTACACCCAGTGGGTGCACTCAGCGTGCCCCCACCGGTTTGTGAAATCCAGTCGACATAGTCGACTGACAGAAAGATTGACATCATAAAGCCTAAGGCCGACTGCCAGCAGTCGACCTTAGCCTTGGGGACTACACCCAGCGGGTGCACTCAGCGTGCCCCCGCTAACACGGAGTTTAATCGACACACCCAGTGGGTGACTACTATAAATTCCGGAAAGGAAAAGTTTTTGGTAGCATATCCAACAGAACAAACGGTGGTCGACTGACCTGAACATTGCTTTGGAGGGCAGAACTGGCGTCATAAGCTGCCTGGCTCGCATCCCGGATGGTCTTCAACTGCTCCATCATGATTCCCGCCTGGCGTATCGCTTCCTTCGCCGCGCCAGCTTGGTCCTCTGGGACGTGGTGCGTCGTGAAGAGGGAGGGCTGCTGAGCACTCGTCAATGGATCTGCGAAGGACACCGTGTGTCGAGTGGTGTTCTCTTCCTCCGCAATCAGAATCTCAGGCGCCGTCACATCCTGGGGCACCTTACTGGCGGACGCTTTCCTACTCCTCCTGCGCTTCAGTGGTTCTTCATCCTCATCATCATCAGGGAGATTGATAACAGCATTGGGTGGAGCTACGGAGAAGAATCAGGATCAGAGATCGCGAGTCAGTCGACTAAGAACGGCGTTAAGAATACAGTACCTGGTTTCGAAGTTGCTGCGTCCTCCATCTCATGGTCATCAGCCCGGGCTGAGGTTTCAGAAGTAGCAGCACTGCAACTCCAAAGGATCAGTCGACTAACTTCAGCGTCGACCAGAGACAAAGTTCACACAAAATAAGAAGACTTAAGCAGCACGATTACCCTGATATGGTGGGGATGGACACCTTCATCTTCGGCAGGAGCTTGATCGGCTTCGACGAGGCCGCCCTGGGCTGCTTCGGCGCCTTTTCAGTCGGCACCGGAGAGGTGGTCCGAGGGCGCTTGGTCGACTGAACAACGGTCGCAACCCCCTTGCCACGTTCAGTCGAAGGGTCGTGGACAAGCTTCGACCGCCTTTCTGAGCGCGGTGGTACGACCTCCTCCTCCTCTTCTTCCTCGTCCTCAACGTCATCTTCATCACCGTCATCATCATCATCGTCGTCATCATCCTCTGCAACGTCCGAGTCCCATTCCTCCTCTTCCTGGCTCTCGCCCCCACTCGCCTCACCCTCCTCAGTCGGAGCTTGTGCCCCATTGGGCATCGAGTACAGCTCGGTGAGAGCCTAGCAGATATCAAGACAAGGATCAGTCGACCAGTCGGCAGGATAAACAGAAATGAATGCGACAAGAACACAGTGGAGAGCAGAGCAACGTACCTTGTTTGGATCGCTGTTGTGGTCGAGTGGAGGAATCCTTCTGGCTCCGCGTGGGTTATCCTTGTTTCCGGTAACGGCTACCATCCATCTTTCCAGAGTGACATCGTCGACTGCTTCTGGATGGACTCGAGTCTCGTCTTCAGTCCCACAGTACAACCACATGCAGTGGCTCCGGAACTGAAGGGGCTGGATGCGACGCCTAAGGAAGACCTCCAGGAGGTCCATGCCCGTCACTCCCTCCCGAACCAACTGCACCACGCGCTCCATCAACATCTTCACGTCAGCTTTCTCCTCCGGAATCAACTTCAGAGAGGAGGGCTTGTTCACTCGGTCCATGGTAAACTGAGGGAGTCCACTCGACTGCCCCGGCGTCGACTGGTCCTGGCAGTAGAACCAGGTCGACTGCCAGCCTCTGACTGACTCGGGAAAGGTCATGGGCGGGAAGGTGCTCTTATTCCTCACCTGGATCCCCAGACCCCCACACATTTGGACGACTCGGGTTCTCTCATCACCTGGGCTCGCCTTCTTCACGGTCTGAGAGCGACACGTGAATATATGCTTGAACAAACCCCAGTGCGGTCGACAGCCCAGGAAACCCTCACACATGGACACGAATGCGGCAAGATAGGCGATAGAATTTGGGGTAAAGTGGTGGAGCTGCGCTCCAAAGAAGTTCAAGAAGCCACGGAAGAAAATACTCGGCGGCAAAGAAAATCCACGATCAACATGGGTGGCCAAGAGCACACACTCACCCTCTTCTGGCTGGGGCTGCCACTCCTTCCCCGGAAGCCTCGCAGCTCCATGAGGGATCAAGCCCTCGTTGGCCATGTCGAGGAGGTCTTTTTCTGTGATGGTCGACTGGATCCAGTCTCCTTGGACCCAGCCCTTCGGCAGGCGGGATCTGGACGAAGACCCGCCGCGGCTGGTAGATCTCCCCTTCGCCTTCTCCGACGCCGACGCCTTCTTCGCACGTTCCAGCGCCGCCGTCTTCTCCTTGGCCATGGTTGCCGGCGAGATGCGCGTGGGGAAGTTGTGCGGGGGCGAGAGCGAGCGCGCTGGACGGGGACGAAGGGAGCAGAGAGAGAGAGAGAATGCTGAGGCACAGTACAGAAATCCTCGCCGGGCGCATTTATAAGGTCCCTTCCGAGTGGATGGCAGGTGGGCCCGGTCGATCTAATCATATCCAGGAACAGTTATGCAGACGGGATACGTGGCGAAGAAAGCGGCGCGGAGATCGAGGCGTCTATGTCCCGTCCCATCCGAACGCCGCGGTCCGCTCCGCTTCGCGCGCGTCCCCAAATTTCGCATCCCGCGGAATCCGCGAACAGCAGAACAGTCTGTCAGACATGGGGTTTCCCGCGTTCCGTCGCTCGGAGATCGTCGAAGCCCGAAAGATCACTCGACGCAAGAAGAGAATGGATCGAGTCGACTGAAGACAAGTTGCTCACTGTCGATGAAGAGATTCTTTGGTCCAGAACAACGCACGACCAGAGTGCAAAGGTTAATCGGAAACGACATCAACTCCTTCCTCACTCGAAGCCTCAATCCATTCGGGGGCTAATGATGGGGTCATGTACCTAGGGTAGGGTCATGGACCTGATCTAAGTACCTTACCCAAGGACACCCTTAGAAGAGGTCGCCTTCCAGTCGACCAACGAGGGACTCACTCGACTGACTTGAAGGACTCGACCACGAAGACTCACTCGACCACCAGGAGGTCAAGAGGCACTCTGCACTGCAACGGCCTGTAATTAAGTAGGCTTTATGATAGTAAAGACACTTTATGTGGGGAGTTACCAGTAACGCCCCAGACTTAACTCACCTTAAACCCTCTCCTACGTGGGCTGGCTGGGGTCCTGGCGCACTCTATATAAGCCACCCCCCTCCACAGGTAGAGGGGTTCGGCACCTTGTAACTCATATACTCATAATCCACTCGACCGCCTCCGGGCTCCGAGACGTAGGGCTATTACTTCTTCCGAGAAGGGCCTGAACTCGTACATCCCTTGTGTTTACAACCTCTCCATAGCTAGGACCTTGCCTCTCCATACCTACCCCCCACTCTACTGTTAGGCTTAGAACCACGACACTAAGCACTTCTCCCATGGCAAGAAAGAACAATCTAGTAGGCCAAACCAAACCAATAATTCAAAGAGACTTGCAAAGATTACTCAATCATACATAAAATAATTCAGAGAAGATTCAAATATTATTCATAGATAAACTTGATCATAAACCCACAATTCATCGGATCTTGACAAACACACCGCAAAAAGAGATTACATAGAATAGTTCTCCACAAGAGAGGGGGAGAACATTGTATTGAGATCCAAAAAGAGAGAAGAAGCCATCTAGCCAATAACTATGGACCCGTAGGTCTGTGATAAACTACTCACAACTCCTCGGAAGGGCTATGGTGTTGATGTAGAAGCCCTCCATGGTCGATTCCCCCTCTGGCAGAGTGCCGGCGAACGCTCCAAGATGGGATCTCGCGGATACAGATGGTTTTGGTGGTGGAAATTGTGTTTCAGGTGCTCCCTGGATGTTTGCGGGGTACGTAGGCTTGTATAGGAGGAAGAAGTACGTCGGTGGACGCCCGAGGGGCCCACGAGACAGGGGGCGCACCCTATAGGGGGGCTCCTATCTCGTGGAAGCTTCGACTGCTTCTTGACTTGCACTCCAAGTCCTCTCGATCACGTTCGTTCCAAAAATCACGCTCCCGAAGGTTTCATTCCGTTTGGACTCTGTTTGATATTCCTTTTCTTCGAAATACTAAAATAGGCTAAAAAACAGCAATACGGGCTGGGCCTCCGGTTAGTAGGTTAGTCCCAAAAATGATATAAATGTGTAAAATAAAGCCCATAAACATCCAAAAGGGGTAATATAATAGCATGGAACAATAAAAAATTATAGATACGCTGGAGATGTATCAGGACGTCATCGTCCTCCGGCTGCCTGCCGGCCAGCCAGTCGGCAGCAATGGCTAGCATCTCCTTGTGGTCCGTCGTCCGCCCGTCCCAAAGATCGCTGAAGCACGAGGAAGCCATGGTGGGTGATACGTCTCCAACGTATCTATTATTTTTGATTGTTCCATCCTATTATATTACCTGTTTTGGATGTTTATGGGCTTTACTTTACACTTTTATATCATTTTTGGGACTAACCTACTAACCGGAGGCCCAGCTTGTATTCCTGTTTTTTTGCCTATTTCAGTGTTTCGAAGAAAAGGAATATCAAACAGAGTCCAAACGGAATGACCTTCGGGAGTGTGATTTTTGGAACGAACGTAATCTAGAGGACTTGGAGTGCAAGTCAAGAAGCTTCCGAGGCATCCACGAGGGTGGAGGGCGTGACCCCCTACTGGGCGCGCCCCCTATCTCGTGGGCCCCTCGGGCGTCCACCGACGTACTTCTTCCTCCTATATATACCCATGTACCCCGAAAACATCAGGGAGACCACAAAAAGCTATTTCCACCACCGTAACCTTCTGTATCCGCGAGATCCCATCTTGGAGCCTTTGCCGGCGCTCCACCGGAGGGGGGAATCGACCATGGAGGGCTTCTACATCAACACCATAGCCTCTCCGATGAGTTGTGAGTAGTTTACCATAGACCTTCAGGTCCATAGTTATTAGCTAGATGGCTTCTTCTCTCTCTTTGATTCTCAATACAAAGTTCTCCTTCCTCTTCTTGGAGATCTATTCGATGTAACTCTTTTTGCGGTGTGTTTGTCGAGATCCGATGAATTGTGGGTTTATGATCAAGTTTATCTATGAGAAATATTTGAATCTCTTCTGAATTCTTTTATGTATGATTAAGTTATCTTTGCAAGTCTCTTCGAATTATCAGTTTGGTTTGGCCTACTAGATTGATCTTTCTTGCAATGGGAGAAGTGCTTAGCTTTGGGTTCAATCTTGTGGTGTCCTTTCCCAGTGACAGCAGCGACAGCAAGGCACGTATTGTATTGTTGCTATCGAGGATAAAAAGATGGGGTTTATATCATATTGCATGAGTATATCCCTCTACATCATGCCATCTTTCTTAATGCGTTACTCTGTTCTTATGAACTTAATACTCTAGATGCATGCTGGATAGCGGTCGATCTGTGGAGTAATAGTAGTAGATGCAGGCAGGAGTCGGTCTACTTGTCAGAGACGTGATGCCTATATACATGATCATGCCTAGATAATCTCATAATTATTCGCTTTTCTATCAATTGCTCGACGGTAATTTGTTCACCCACCGTAATACTTATGCTATCTCGAGAGAAGCCACTAGTGAAACCTATGGACCCCGGGTCTATCTCTTATCATATAAGCTTTCAATCTAATTTTATTTGCATCTTTACTTTTCCAATCTATATTATAAAATACCAAAAATATATTTATCTTATCATATTATCTCTATCAGATCTCACTTTCGCAAGTGGCCGTGAAGGGATTGACAACCCCTTTATTGTGTTGGTTGCGAGTTCTTTGTTTGTTTGTGTAGGTGCGTGGGACTTGTGAGGAGCCTCCTACTAGATTGATACCTTGGTTCTCAAAAACTAAGGGAAATACTTACGCTACTGTGCTGCATCACCCTTTCCTCTTCAAGGAAAACCAACGCAAGCTCAAGATATAGCAGTGGGCAGTAGTGGTGTGGACCGGAGAAAGGGAACGGAGGCGGATGACTGCGGCTATGGACGGCCTAGCAGTTTATATAGCAATGGTGGGCGCCGGAGGGGCAGACATGTGGAGCCGGAGTAGCTGCCTCGGGAACCGCGTATCATTAATGTTGGTGATAGAGGAACAGACAGACAACACTTGTGTCATTTGAAGGCGGAGCAATCGCTTGCACCGGGAAGCGGGGCGGGCGGCACTGACCGTTTCAGGTGGAAAGCGCGCGTGGGCGAGGGAGGCGGCATGGGTGGGCCAGGGCAATCAGACTCGTGATTGGCAGCGGGTTGGTCCACTAGCCGGACATGCGGGCTCACCAGCGAGCTCGCCGAGCTGAGCGACGACAATCACACGTTGGATGTAGGTTCCGACCAGGAGCCAGCGCCACTGTCCAAGCCGGTTCATGCCGTGTTCACCATACAGCAGGTGCGGCCGCACTTCGACACCCTAATGGCGGAAGAGCTACCAGCGCAGGACGACCTATGCTGCAACCTCCGCCTCCTCAATGAGCACCGGTGAACAAGGGAACGACAATGCCGTCGCGGACATGTGGCCCTATGATCCTGGCTTCCCGAATGAGCAGCGGGCACTGTATCAGACCATCCGTAGGGCCCGCGAGGCCCTCTCCGTCGTCCTTCGAGTTGTTGCGCTCGCCGTGGCGCCGCCGTCTCGAATTGTCAACATGGTCAATGGACATGAGGAATGAGGAGATGACTTTACTTGGAGAGGGTAACAATCGGGACCCACCAGGTACATAGCCGCACGTACGCAAGTGCCTCCTTATTATATACAACTATAATTTTTTTGCTTCCTCCTGGTTTCCTGACATCACGGTCCCACACCATTGTCAACCTATGTAGTCAAGAAACGAGAGAATTGCACAAGGAGCGTCCGACAGCTGGGACCAAGCAGCTCGAGCAGTATTTGTGTTTTTGAGGTGTGAGCACTTCAGAGTTTTTCTTGAGCGATGTTTTCGTTGTTGTTCAGAGGAGAGCAGGATATTAACTGGGCGGGCTATGGCCCGTCTAGCCCATACCAGATATCCAACCCAGATATTAATTTTTTTCAAGCTGAAAATGGCTAGCCCAGCTATACTTTTTGTTGAGGAATACCCAGGCAAGGTCAACTTGTTATTCTCCACCCCGCTGGGCTGCAAATCTTTCCTAGGAGGGATGAATTAGGCTTAACAAAAAAATGGGCTTGAAGAAATAATAAATGGGATGTAATTACAAAAACTGGGCAGTAACTATAAAAAAATGCACCAAACACGTAATTACTTTTTAAAATATTATTTTTGGATTTTGAAAATTTTAATTTCATTAATTGTTGCACGTGCAATGTTTCGTTGGATTTTTACGTAATACAAAATTATATCGAAATTGTATTTAGTCTGACTAGAAATTTTGGGATAAAAATATTTTGGATCCCATCAAAATGTGGGAAATTTTATTGAATTCTGTTTTGAACAGTTGGTTGAAATTATTAATTGTTGTCCTAGCTAGAAAATGGGCTGTACTTTTAACAAACTGTAAATGCGCTGTAGTAATTTCCATTAGAATTCAAAAATGGGTTGTACATTGTTACAAATGTCAAATGGGCTATAAGTTCTCTGCCACACACTTGTGGGCCTACTAAGTTGACGCGTCCCCTAAAAAAAAGTTGACGCGTATGCAAGGCTTTGTCAACTTATAGTTAACACACGATTCTAGCAGCAGTGGTCGTTGGATGTCCATCCAACGGATGTCCATCGAACGGATGTCATGCTTCTTCTTCAATCTCGGATATTCTAGCTTCACCCGCCCAAAAAATGATTCCTCCCACTGACATCTGGGGCGCACAGTTTCAGAAGCTGACCTGTGGGCCTACTAAGTTGACGCATACCAAGGGCTTTGTCAACTTAGTCAATATAAACGATTCTAGCTGCAGTGACCGTACAATGTCCAATCAACGGCCGTCGTGCTTCTTCAACCTCTGGTCTTCTTGCTCCAGCCGCCCAAAGCAGCGCCGGTCGTGCCGCCTGCTCCTTCCTCCCGTGGTCGGTTGTGCTGTCGTGGAGGCCTCACCACCCCCTACTACTCCCACCGCTGGCCAGTGCATCCCTCTACTCACCCATACCCCCTGTTATTCTGCGGCGATGGTAGCCTCACACGGCAGCCGAAACAGTGAACCCTCGTACTCCTCTCCGCACGGGCTTCCACTGCCGCGTCGTCCCCGGCTCCGCGTCGTCCCCTTCCTAGGCCTCACCGTCGTCCACCGCCCTAGTGCTCTTGGCACGGTGTGGTCAAGGAACGACTTCCATGGAAGAGTACTGTATGTGGAGAGGCTGGCAGCTGGGTCCACGGCCGCAGCAAGGAAGTGCCTCCTTATTTCGTGCAAAATAATGATTCCTCCACCTGACAGCAGGGACCCACCAGACAGGCCACCGTATTTTGCGAAAAAAATGTTCCCCCCTGACTGCTGGGACCCACCAGCTACATCTTTGCATGCAAGGAAGTGCGTCCATATTACGACCAAAAAAATGATTCGCCCCCTGACTGTTGGGACCCACCAGCTACATCTTCGCACGCAAGGAAGTGCCTGGCAATCGGGACCCACCTGGTCCAAGCATATGTAGCGTTATCATTCGGGTCGCGAACATGTACGTACATATTGGTCGATGTAGGGGCGCACACATGTCGTAGTAGAGGTGTGCATGTGTCGTAGTAGAGGCGCGCACGTAGCATATACATGTATGTACAATGGCCAAGGTATAAGAAAGTAAATACAACCATGTATGTACATATGGGCGGGGTCTCGAATGCCTACTCGCGCATACGTACGGCCAGGGCTCGTGTACATGGCTGGGTCGGAATGGAGAAACTGCGTCGTCGTTATGTTCATGGGGAGGCAACGGAATGCGTCATGTTCATCAGGAGGCAATGGAACGTGTGTTTTTCATCGGGAGCCAATTGGCTTGGACGGAACAACCGATGGAAATGAGGCCTGGCGTACCGCAGAACAGAGGAAACAGCCTTGTGTTCGACTGGCCATGATCGAAACGAGATCCTGTTCATCGGGAGGGGTCTGGCGTACCGCAAAACAGAGGAAACGGACTTTTGTTGGACCTACTACGATCGAAACAGGGTCCTGTTCATTGGGAAGGGTGTAGTGTACCACAAAACAGAGGAAACAGACTTGTTTTGGAGCGCTACGGTCGAAACGGGGGTCCTATTCGTTGGGAGAGGTGTGGCGTACCGCAAAACGGGACTCCAGGGGATACTGTTCATCTTCACCGTTGACCTTCTCCAGCCTCCATGGGCTAGTGTTCATCCACCGTCGACCTCCTCCAGCCTCCACCTATGACTGTTCATCCACGGGCTCCTGTTCATCCAGCCTCCAGCGCATGCTCCTCCACCGGCTACTGTTCAACCAGGCCTCTCCACGGGGTCCTGTTCAACCACCCCTCCATGGGCTACTGTTCATCCAACCCTCCACCGGCTACTATTCAACCAGCCCTCCACCGGCTACTGTTCAACCTTCCCTCCATGGGGTCCTATTCATCCATCCCTCCACGGGGTCCTGTTCATCCACGCCCAACCGGCTCGATCGATCGTGGTCCTGTTCATCCAGCGGCAAGACCACGGGGTCCTGTTCATCCAACCCCCACCGGGAACTGTTAATCCACCCCCCCCAACAACGCTCACTGTTCATCCAGAGGCAGCATCGATCGACTTCAGTTAGCAGCAGTAGCGCAGGAATCGCTCGATTGGGTTCAGTTAATAGCCATCGATCGATTGCTCGGGTTCAGTAACGTGTAGCCTGCAGTGCAATTGCTCGGGTTCAGTTAGGTGACACCTCGCTCGGGTTCAGTTAGAGCCCAACGCCTCGCACCCACGTGCATACGTGTATGAGAGAAACACACATCGCTCGGCGCCCGACCACCTACCGTAACCGGGAACTCCCTGATATTTTCCTCGCCCTCGCTTCTACCATGGTTTTTTCTGTCATGCACGGCCGAAAGAATGTCATGCAGCTGCGTCTTCGTCCCACCCAGGATGAAAAACCCATTTGCTGTCATGATTTTTTGTCATAGAAGTAGGAGCCCACCACATCTATGATGATACCGGGTTTTGTCACAATTATCGTCACAGAAGTGTCATCAGTATGACAGAAAAAAAATTCGTTCGGCCCAAAATGTCATGGATGTGTCTTTTTTTGTAGTGCGAGGAATCTCGAAATGGTTGAGAGGTAAAGATTGATATATTGGAAGGTTATGTTCGAACACCATAAAAGTTTTGGAGAGGTTCGAACATTTTTTGGAGTACCGGGAGGTTACTGGAACCCCACGGGAAAGTTAATGGGCCTACATGGTCCTTAGTGGAGAGAGGAGGCAGCGGCCAGGAGGTGGCGCGTGCCCCCCAAGAGCAATACGAATTGGACAAGGGGTGGGGGCGCGACCCCCCTTTTCCTTCTCCCTCTCCACTTCTTTCCCCCTTTCCCACTCCGAAAAAGGAAAGGGGAAGCCTACTAGGACTAGGGAGTCCTAGTAGGACACCCCCTTGGCGCGCCCCATCTTGGCTGGCCGCCTCCTCCCTCCCTCCATTATATACGTGGGCAGGGGGCACCCCAAAGGCACATCAATTGTTCTCTTTACCGTGTGTCGTGCCCCCCTCCACAATTTACTCCTCCAGTCATAGAGTCATAGTGCTTAGGCGAAGCCCTGCACGGATCAGGTCATCAACACCATCACCACGCCGTCGTGCTGACAGAATTTTCCGTCGACCCTCTACTGGATCAAGAGTTTGAGGGACGCCATCGAGCTGAACGTGTGATGAACATTGAGGTGCCGTACGTTCGGTACTTGGATCGGTTGGATCGTGAAGACATTTGACTACATCAACCACGTTAACTAACGGTTCCGCTTTCATTCTACGAGGGTATGTGGACACACTCTCCCCCTCTTGTTGCTATGCATCTCCTAGATAGATCTTGCATGGGCGTAGGATTTTTTAGTAATTGCATGTGAGAGTGCAACTAATCCCTGGGTGGTTTTGGTAATTCTTAACAGCATATAGTTCATTGAACTAATGCTCTTTCTAGATGATCATTTCAGAAAGTTCAATGATTGGCATGGCATGGACTAGACATGTGGACCCCTCAAAATGCAAAGGACATATATTGGCAACAAGCTCAAGACTCTACAATTTCATTTTAGTGATCCAAGATCACATTGAGTCCATAGGAAATCCAATATTATTAAAAGGGGATGAGGTGTTGCTTAATGGCTTACTTGCTCAAAATGCTTAGTGATATGCTCCGAAACCCTCAACCACTTTCTCATTTCCACATATGTCCTAAACCTAAAAGTCAAATTCGGCCCCACCGATTTGATCTATCCGGCGCCATCGAGTTTCATTTGACATAGCCACTGCCACAAACCCTAGTTACTTCGGTCTCACCGATAGGGATCTCGGTCTCACCGAGATGGATTGCAAACTCTCTGTTTCCTTTTTGTAACATTTCGGTCTCACCGAAATGAGCAAAGCAGTCCCACCGAGTCTACATTGCAAACTCCTTGTTTCCTTTTCGTAACACTTTGGTCCCACCAAAGTGAGCGAATTGGTCCCACCAAGTTTGCCTGACCAACCCTCTGTATACCTATTGCTAAAATCGGTCCCACTGAGTTTATGCGATCGGTCACACTGAGATTATGTGATGGCCAAACCCTAGCATGTCGGTCTCACGAGGATGACTATATCGGTCCAATCGAAAACTCTAATGTTCATATTTTTACTTGGATCAGTCTGGTTGAGTTTGCTGATTCGGTCCCACCGAGTTTGGGAATCTGTGTGTAATGGTTAGATTTTGTGTGGAGGCTATATATACCCCTCGTTCCATTCCTCATTATAGAGGAGAGCCATCAGAACTTACCTACACTTCCACTACTCATTTTCTGAGGGAGAACCACCTACTCATGTGTTGAGACCAAGATATTCCAATCCTACCATATGAATCTTGATCTCTAGCCTTTCCCAAGTTGCTTTCCACTCAAATTATCTTTCCACCATAGCCAAATCTCTGTGAGAGAGCTGAGTGTTGGGGAGACTATCATTTAAAGCACAAGAGCAAGGAGTTCATCAACAACACACCTTCTATTACCTTTTGGAGAGTGGTGTCTCCTAGATTGGTTAGGTGTCACTTGGGAGCCTCCGTCAAGATTGTGGAGTTGAACCAAGGAGTTTGTAAGGGCAAGGAGATCGCCTACTTCATGAAGATCTACCCTAGTGAGGAAAGTCCTTCATGGGTGATGGCCATGATGGGATAGAGTAGGTTGCTTCTTCATGGACCCTTCATGGGTGGGGCCCTCAGTGGACTCGCGCAGCTGTTACCCTCCATGGGTTCAAGTTTCCATCAATGTGGATGTACGATAGCACCACCTATCGGAACCACGCCAAAAATCTCCGTGTCAACATTGCGTTTGCTCCCTCCAAAACTCCTCCCATTTACTTTCTTGCAAGTTGCATGCTTTACTTTCCGCTGCCTATGTACTCTTTGCACGCTTGCTTGAATTGTATTAAGATTGCTTGACTTGTGCTAAGTTGCTAAAAACTTCCAAGAACTAAAATTGGGAAAAGGATAAGTTTTTATTTGGTCAAGTAGCCTAATCACCCCCCTCTAGACATACTTTCGATACTACAAGTGGTATCAGAGCTTTGGTCTCCATTTGCCTTGATTTCCATAGCTTTGGTGATCATAGCCTTGGTTTCACAACCTAGGAGAGTATGGCGTCTAGCAAGGGAAATTACCACCGTAGAGGTCCTTAGTTTGATGGTACTAATTTTGCTAGTTGGAAACATAAGATGAAAATGCATATTCTTGGACATAACACCGCCGTTTGGGCTATTGTGTGTATTGGCTTGCAAGGTGAATTCTTCGATGGGAGAGAACCAAACCGTGAGGCTACCTCAGAAGAATTAAAGATGTTGCAATATAATGCTCAAGCTTGCGATATCCTCTTCAATGGATTGTGCCCCGAAGAATTCAACAAAATCAGCCGTCTTGAGAATGCAAAGGAAATTTGAGATTCTTTGATTTATATGCACGAAGGTACCGACTCCGTCAATGAATCCATGTTGGATGTGCTCCAAAATCAACTTGACAAGTTCAAAATGAAGGATGGTGAAGGTGTCGGTGAAATGTACTCTAGGCTTGCTCTCATCACAAATGAGATTGCCGGCTTAGGAAGTGAAGAGATGACCGAAAAATTCATCATCAAGAAGATCTTGAGAACCTTGGATGGAAAATATGATACCATGTGCACATTGATCCAAATGATGCCAAATTACAAAGATCTCAAGCCAACCAAAGTCATTGGAAGAATTGTTGCTCATGAGATGTCACTCAAGGACAAAGAAGAGCTTCACAACAAGTCTAGTGGTGCTTACAAAGCCTCATGTGATGCTCCTACATCATCAAATGAGAAACAAGCCTTCAATGAAGAATTAAGCTTAATGGTGAAGAACTTCAATAAATTCTACAAGAATAGAAGCAAGGAAAGAAGTTCCAAGTCAAGGTCCTACAATGACAAAAGATCTTCTAGTCGTGAGTGAAACTACTACAATTGTGGAAGACCCGGACACTACTCCAATGAGTGTATGGCTCCCTACAAAAGAAGAGAAGACTCACCTGAAAGAAGAAGCAAAAGGGAAGAATCACATCCAAGAGAGAGAAGGAGTAGAGATGATTGCTATGAACAAAGAACCTCTCGTAGAAGCAAGGATTCGGAAAGGAAGGATAAGAGATCGAGGAGCTACACAAAATGAAGACATGAAGCTCATGTTGGTGAATGGGTATCCGGCTCCGACTCGACCACCACTCCGAGAGAAGTTATCTCTCCGACTCCGAATATACTCAAGATGAAGGTGTTGCCAGTCTAGCACTTGTGTCAACCAACTCCTATGACATATTTGACTCACCTAATGAAGGAATTGGATGATGCTTCATGGCTAAAGGCCCCAAGGTATCACACCCCAAGTATGTTGATTTCAATAGTGATGAAGATGATTTGCTAGGTGATGATGATTTACTTGTTGACAACTCTAATGATGAATACTATGATGAAATGTCAATTAATCATGATAATCAAGATAAAACGAATGACAATGATAAGAAGGAGATTGAGCGTCTAACTAAAGAACTAAACACTCTTAAGTTAGCTCATGAAACTACTTTAGAAAATCATCGAGAACTTTTAAAAGCTCATGAGAAGTTATGCTTCAAAAAGCTCAATCTTGAGCAAGAGCATGGGTTCTTAAAGGCCATCAATGACGATCTTCGGAAGAAAAGTTCTTCTTACATTGCCAAGCATTTACTCTTGTCTACTTACATGTGACAAGTAAAATCTAGAAACAAGAACAAGAAAGATTCTTCTTCTAGTAGTAACAATAATCATGTTAAATCCAATATTGTTGCTTCTAGTAGTTTGTCGGATTACGGGTTCTGTAAACCCTTGAGAGGTTTGAACACTGGGGTGCCTGCGGAGATCTCAACCTACCCAGGCTGCCTACTCACAAGGATCTTCCTAAGCCTAACGCGTTGAGCTCGAAGAGACAAAGGGGCACAACAGTTTACACTAGTTCAGGCCACTGTTGTGGTGTAATACCCTAATCCAGTGTGGTGTGGTGGATTGCCTTGTAGGCTGAGGATGAACTAGTACAATGGATGAACAAGCCTCCGGAGGAGAGGTGTTCTTGGGCTCGATGGAGCTGGTGTGGTGTGAGGTAGTTCGATCCAGGGATCCCTCTCTATGATGGTGGCTAAGTCCTATTTATAGTGGCCTTGGTCCTCTTCCCAAATATTAGCGGGAAGGGCTCCCATAACATCCGGATTTGAAAGGGGACAAGTAGTACAGCTTATCCTGACAAAAGTAGTCTTCGCCTACGAAAAGCCTTTGGTCGTGACGCTACGATGGGCTCGTGATGACCTTCGTCCTACCGTCCTGGTGGTCTTGGTCTTGTTGCACCAGAACGGAAACCTTTGGCTGATCCCTCGGGACTCTACGCCTGTGGCTTGCCTCCTTTGCACCGAAGAGGAAACCTGCGCTCTGCTCCCGCCTGGCACCCTCCTGGCGCTCGCCTGGCCTTGGTCGTTATGGCTCATGTCAGTTGAGCCTCGTGAGGTAGCCCTTGCATAGAACTCTCCGCCCCTCAGGAGCTAGCTTGAGGAGGTTGATCCCCTCGGGGGTCTTGGCGTCGTCCTCCTCGCGAGGCTTGGCCCCTCGCGAGGGTCTTGAGTTTTTGATGCTGAAGCTGGGCCGTACCAGGCCGTCGATGGAGCCACGTGGTGGGTCGTAGGCAGGCAGGGCTAGACACCCCCATATCCAGGATGCCGACAGTAGCACCCGTGCCCAAGGCATGCTCGGACTTGGCTTCTAGGCAAAGCCAAAGGGTAAGTGCGGAGCGTCATGGGCCCTAACCTCCTGTGGCCTTGATGACACATGGCGACTGATGGGACGTGGGTGACACCGCTTCCCCATGTTGCCTCGGCAACCGTCTCCTTCTGACAAAAAGGGCTGCTGTCCGCCGCCAGGCTTTCATTGCCCCTTCTTCGTCTTGCTCTAGATCCCCTTCTCCCAGCAGTGGAAGAACTCACCAGATCTACCGATTCTCTCCCCAATCTATCACTCGAAGGACGCCGAGAAGACGACGGCCTCAGCTTCGGCCGCCGGCTCTGTCTGGTACAAGCCAACATTGCTCGCGCCCTCCGTGGCTGGGGAAAAGCTCCAGACCGTGCTCCTCTTGACTGCGAGCGATGACAATGAGTGGAAAGGGAGGGTGCTCCAGGTCGCCACTGCCGCACCGGAGCCCACTGACAACACTTTTTCCCTTTCTTCCTGCACAACATCTATTCAGGGCTAGTGCCCCCTTCTCCTGTTTCTTCCACACCATTCTTCACCACTATGGCCTCCATGCGCTTCACATTCATGCCAACTCGATCCTCCTCCTATCCATTTCGCCTTCTACTTTGAGGCGTTCATGGGGGTGATGCCCTCTATCACCATGCTCTGCATTTCTTCTTCCTTCGCATGACTGGCGACCACCCAGTCGGATGCATCGGCTTCGTCACGATGCGGGGTGGCAACGCGATCTCCCGCGCCGAGAAGAAGGTGGAGGACACCCTAAAGAGGTGGGTTCTGATGGACGCCAAGTGCTCCCAGAGCTCGCTGGAGCTGCTGACCAGGCTCTCCGTCTCTCTGAGAAGATCATCGACCCTTCTCTGACGCCGCTAGCGAAGAAGATGGAGAAGGACCTGAAGAGCGAGAAGCTGACAGGGGCTATGTTCATCAAGGAGTTCCTAAGGCAGCGCATAGTGCCACTCCAGGACCACTCCCGCCCCCTGTGGAAGCTCGGGGGTGCCGACGACAAGAGCCGCCTGCGCCGGGATGCCCTTCCGGAGGAGGAGCTGAGTAAGGTGTTGCTGCACTTGACGGGAAAGGACCCGAGCGGTCCTCCGGAGGATTGGCTCCTGTTGTACAGTCGAGATGACGGGGAGGAAGTCGCAGCTACCATGCCGGTCTTTAATGAGTTTGGGCTCATGCGGGCGGGGCATCCCCGCCTCCTACCGCCTTAGTGCATCTATCCTCTGGCGATCCATCCTTCAAGGCCACCGAGGATGAGGATGTGGAGGAATCCTCTGTCCCGCGGCAAAGAGAGCTCCTCCGCGACTTCTCTGATGACGATGATGATGATGAGCTCCCGGTGGTGGAGGTGCCTTGCCCCTCTGGAGTCACCACGAGATCCGGGGTGTCCTATTCACACCTGCCCAAGCGGACAGCCATGAAGAAGGGCAGGACCGCGCTGATTCCTCCGGGTAGCGCTCCTCCTTCGCCTACAGTTTCCCGAATGGCTCCAACCGCGAGTTCTCCTGCTCCCAAGAGCTCTGCACCAGCTACACCACCTCCTTGCCCGCTGCTGAGCCTGAAGAGGAACTATGTCTTCACCGACCAGCAAGTCTTTTCCTCAGCCTTGTTTGTTGATTCTTGAATCGGTGCTTAGCGCCCTTGTTTGTCATCAGGCAACTACCATCGAAGAAGTAGAAGGAGGGTGTGGAGGTCGCCGTGGCCTTGGTGAAGGGGAATGTCGCGGTCTTCGCAGCTCCAGTGGTGATGCCGTCTTCACAGGGCTTCGACGCACGTTCTTAGGGGGTGCCGGCGCCTTTGGCGGTGCTGACCCCGCCGGCGCCTGTCTTTGCTACGGCAGCTGAGCTCACCCAGCCTCAGGAGCCCCCAGTCCTTCCTGAGGCTGAGGTTTCTTTTGCCTTGGCACCGAGGGCGTCTCCTCCCCTGCCCAGCATGCGGCCAAGCCGTGGACCTCCTGCCAGCTCCGGGACCCTGGAGGAGGCAAGGGTGGCACTGGACCTCCTCCAAGATGAACTTTGGGGTCCGGATCATCGTTCAGTGCAGGGACGCCTGGGGCTGATTTCTGGTTGGCTCCAGGCCGACGCGTTTGCCCGTGCGGCCTGGGGCTCTATGGAGGAAGCCCAGAAGGTGCTCGGGGTGGTCGCCACCGAGCGCAACCTGGCACGAAAGGAAGCCGCAGAAGCTAAGGACCGGTGCCGCGTGGTGGAGGCTGAACTGAAGGCTCTTCAGGACCAGCTGGCCGCCCAGGCCAGCCAGCTCCAGGAGCGCGAGGAGAAGCTGAAGGCCCAGGAGGCCGCTGTCGCCGATCGAAATGCTGAGGTGAAGAAGACAGCCTTGGAGCAGGCTGCGAAGCGTGGCCGCCTAATGAAGCTGAAGGAGGAGGCGGAGGCAGCCCAAGCGGCTGTTGCTGAGGCCAAGAAGGCGGCCGCCATGGAGTGCAGCACCCTTGCCTCCCTTGAGGAGCGGTTCCACAAGGCTCAGCGGTCACTCTTTGGGGAAGACCCGCTGAAGAAGGCGACGACGTCGACCCCGAGGGAGAGCCCTGATACGTCTCCATCGTATCTATAATTTTTGATTGTTCCATGCCAATATTCTTCAACTTTCATATACTTTTGGCAACTTTTTATACTATTTTTGATACTAACATATTGATCCAGTGCCCAGTGCCAGTTCCTGTCTATTGCATGTTTTATGTTTCACAGAAAATCAATATCAAACGGAATCCAAACGGGATAAAAACGGACGGAGAATTATTTTGGAATATTTGGGATTTTCCGGAGGAAGAATCAACGCGAAACGGTGTCCGGGGTGGCCATGAGACAGGGGGCGCGCCCCCTACCCCTGGGCATGCCCTGGGATCTTATGGGCCACCCGTAAGGCAGTTGAGGCTCTACTTCTGGCACTAGAAAGCTAATTTTACGAGAAAAATCTGAGCGAAAGATTCACCCCAATCGGAGTTACGGATCTCCGGATATTTAAGAAACGGTGAAAGGGTAGAATCTGAGAACGCAAAAACAGAGAGATAGATCCAATCTCGGAGGGGCTCTCGCCCATCCCACTCCATGGGAGCCAAGGACCAGAGGGGAAACCCTTCTCCCATCTAGGGAGAAGGTCAAGGAAGAAGAAGAAGAAGGGGGGCTCTCTCCCCCTTGCTTCCGATGGCGCCGGAACGCCGCCGGGGGCCATCATCATCACCGCGATCTTCACCAACACCACCGTCATCTTCACCAACATCTCCATCACCTTCCCCCCTCTATCTGCAGCGGTCCACTCTCCCGCAACCCGCTGTACTCTCTACTTGAACATGGTGCTTTATGCTTCATATTATTTTCCAATGATGTGTTGCCATCCTATGATGTCTGAGTAGATTTTGGTTGTCCTATTGGTGGTTGATGAATTGCTATGATTGATTTAATTTTCTTGTGGTTATGTTGTTGTCCTATGGTGCCCATCATATGAGCGCGCACGTGGATCACACCATAGGGTTAGTTGTATGTTGATAGGACTATGTATTGGAGGGCAAGAGTGATAGAAGCTCCAGACTAGCATAGAAATTGATACATACGGGATTGAAGGGGAGCCAATATATCTTAATGCTATGGTTGGGTTTTACCTTAATGAACGTTAGTATTTGCGGACTGCTTGCTAACAGTTCCAATCATAAGTGCTTAGAATTCCAAGTCAGGGATGACATGCTAGCAGGGCCTCTCCCACATAATAACTTGCTATCGGTCTAGTAACGTTGTCAATTGCTTAGGGACAATTCCACTACTCCTACTACCACTTTTCCACACTCGCTATATTTACTTTATTGCATCTTTATCTAAACAACCCCTACTTTTTATTTACGTGTTCTTTATTATCTTTCGAACCTATCCTATCATACCTTACTTCTAGTTTCATACTGGTTCTAGGTAAAGCGAACGTCAAGCGTGCGTAGAGTCGTATCTGTGGCCGATAGGAGTTGAGAGAGTATTTGTTCTACCTTTAGCTCCTCGTTGGGTTCGACACTCTTACTTATCGAAAGAGGCTACAACTATCCCGTATACTTGCGGGTCATCAAGACCTTTTTCTGGCGCCGTTGCCGGGGAGTCATAGCGTGGGGTGAATATTCTCGTGTGTGCTTGTTTGCTTTATCACTAAGTAATTTTTATTTGATGCTCTTAGTTGTTTTCTATCTTTAGTTATGGGTAGGATGTCAGGACCCTGACTCAATGCCACATCGATCTAGCATGTAACACCTCATATCACTTTGCGGCCTCACGCACGGTATTCCCACGGGTGTCGCCTTACCTTTGCCCGGGACCGTTTGCGTCTTTTAGCACACGTATATGATAGTGTCGCTAGCATCCATATGATAAGGAGCCCGGGCTGACATGGCTAGTCGTAAACCCAAAGTGGCCCAAACTTACAGGGACAGGCATCCATGACCCAACATCGAACGTGTCGGTCATCAGCGAGTGAATCCAGGCTGTAGCACTGGGCTAGCAGGACTCCGGTGAACCGGGCTGCAGCGGGCTAACAGGACTCCGGTATTCATCGCGTGACATTTCCCCGAAGGGACAGACACAGGAACGAAGAAGGACACATGCCGGCCAGCCTAAGTGTTTCGGAGCAGTAGCAAGCTACCATGGCTCAGTGGAAACACTAGGAGACATTTCCCGGTAAGAGAGGCTACTAAGGATAAACAACTAGATAGCCAGATCCCACACATACCAAGCATTTCAATAACATACACACAATATGCTTGATATGTGCAAATACAACATGGCATCACAACATGACTCTACGACTCAAGTATTTATTCATTAGGCTCCGAGGAGCGAGATATTACAAACATGGGTCTCATGACCCAACAATTAGAGCATACAAATCAAAGCACAAGCGGAAGCTATCATGTCTGGGTACAGACATCTATAACTGAAAAGGGCTGAGAAGCCTGACTATCTACCAGATCCTGCCGGGGCACAAGATCGTAGCTGAGGTAACAAGCTAAACGTCGAAGTCCACGCGGAACTACTAGCGAGACCGAAGTCTCTCTGCGAAAACATAAATAGGCAAACGTGAGTACAAATGTACCCAGCAAGACTTACATCAGAACTATCTACATATGCATCATTATCAACAAAGGGGATGGTGGGGTTTAACTGCAGCAAGCCAGCTTTGACTCGGTGGCTATCCTAAACTACGACTGCAAGCGACTCTTTTGAGGTGGCGCACACGAGTCCACATATTCACCATATCAATACACCACTATGGATCCGCTCCCGTCTCCCATCAAGAACGCCATCCATAGCACTCACGCTTATCTTGCGCATTTTAAAGTATCCACTTTCACTTGTCTATGAACTGATATAAGCAATCCAGAAGTCCTTTTCCGCGGACACGGCTATTCGAATAGATGATGTTAACCCTGCAGGGGTGTACTTCTTCATACATGTTTCCACCACTTAGCGTCTGCACACGACATGTGCTCGGCAGACTTCAAGCGAAAGCCGACGTGGGTGTAGACCACGACCTACCTAAACACTCAAGTCTCTTGTCCAGGTTTATCGCCTATTCGGGTTCCATCCATGAGGAGATCCGGCCGGAGTTTCGCTCACAGCCCCAAACGATGTGAACAGGGTTCCCGAGATACCAAACGGGCATCCGGTACACCGTGCCACGTACCTACCGCATCACAGCCCACCCCTACGGTCAGCGCTGTCCACACCCTCCAGTAAGCTACAAACACCAGAAACTACTTGCAACTCCTGGACAGAGGACTAGGGTGAATAAGAAGTCGAGCGGGGTCATATTTCAGGGCCCAATGCATGGTAGTAGCTGAATCATGGATCACAAACACAGAACTCAGTTCCTAAGGACGGCTTCAATGAGACAACCCACCATGTACTCCTACATGGCCTCTCACCGACACCTTTTACCAAATCGTGTTCACACACTTAGCTCACACATAGTAGGACATGTTCACACACCTCTGATTCATCCTCGATGAATCAAACCTGACTCAACTCTAAGCAGTAGCAGGCATGACAAACAAGCATGAATGAGTAGGCACATCAGGGCTCAAACAACTCCTACTCATGCTAGTGGGTTTCATCTATTTACTGTGGCAATGACAGGTCATGCAAAGGATAAAGGGGTTCAGCTACCGCAGCAAGTAACAGATGAATCGGTGTTGTCCTAATGCAGTAAAAGAGAGCAGGAGCGAGAGAGTAGGATTGTATCGGAATGAACAAGGGGGTTTTGCTTGCCTGGCACTTCTGAA
Organism: Triticum aestivum; assembly: GCF_018294505.1. Taxonomy (NCBI): domain Eukaryota; kingdom Viridiplantae; phylum Streptophyta; class Magnoliopsida; order Poales; family Poaceae; genus Triticum; species Triticum aestivum. Next base: position 444,153,929 of record NC_057795.1, read on the forward strand.
GATAACATTGAGTCTTCATCAGTGTCAACGATCACATCATCGGTATCACGTCTATCAAGAGGGGACAAATACCGGCAACACAGAAGGGAACACAATCAATGCAATGCACAATATGATGCATGATCATGACAAGGCAAAATGAATGTGTTTTGGGCTAATGCACCTAAAACCAGATTAAATGAAGTTGGTTTGAATCCAAGATTCAAATTCAAACTCCATATGTGGTTATTTAAATGTCATTCACTTCATTTGCTCTAAACAGTAGTGATAAGTTGTTCTAACATGCATGAAAATGGTACAGATGGATTCCTTGAATTTTTCTGATAATTTTTTATATATAAATTATTTAATTTGGAGTTACGGTTAATTTTCTATGAATTTTGGAAGTTTTAGGCATTTTTCTGGAATTTCAGAATTAAATTAAATCCAGAAAGCATTACTGCGTCAGCATGACGTTGGCATGACGTCAGCAAGTCAACAGGGGCCGGCTCGGGTCAAACCTGACGTGTGGGGTCCACACGTCAGTGACACAGGGGCTAATCCCGCGTTGACCCGGGCTTTGACCCACTACGGGGCCCACTGTCAGTGGCTGTGGGGGGGTGTTTAGGCGTCATTAGTGTTAATTAGGCGTGCCACGTCGGCAGTCGCCGGAGTTCGGCCGGCGACGACCAAAACTGCGGCGGGAGCTCGCCGGAGTGGCGCTGCGAGGGGTTTTGGGCCAAGCCAAGGGCACCAGAGGGTTGCCCTTGCTTGCGCGCATCCAAAGGAGGCATGCGGGAGGCGCGGGGTGGCCGGAGCTCGCCGGAGTGGGGGCCGCGGCGGCTGCCGGAGCTCGGGTTTGGGCGGAGCGAGGTTACGGAGTGCTAGGGGGCTGGCTGAGGGGCTATGCGGACTCCTGGGGCAGCTAGGAGCACGCTAGGCTCGTCGGACTGGCCGCAACAGCACGTCAGTGCCATGCCCGGCGTCCATGGCGGACGGCGGCGCTCGGTACGGTGGCTAGCATGGCTACTGCACGGGAAAACCAACGGGGAGAGAGAGGAAACGTAGCAGGGACTCACGGGGATGACGAGGGAACGCTCGGCGAGGTCGGGGACGGTCCGGAGCCGGCGAATTTGACGAAGATGGCCGGCGGGTCCGAGGTAGAAGATGACGGCGATGGCGGCGATGCAGGGCTTCCGGAGGGCTGTGGATCGGTGGGGAGGTAGAGGGAGGACCGGCGGAGCTTCCTGGGGCGTCGGCGAGGCTAGGGGTGGCCGGTGGCCATGGGTACGGCGACGATGACGGCGAGCTCCGCTCGGTGGTGTGCGCGGGAGGGAAGCAGAGGAGGGAACGGGGTCCAGGGGAAGAGAGAGGCGGTCGAGGGGGTCGAGGCGTCTCCGTGGCGTCGCGAGGGAGTCGGGGAGGCTGCCACGACGAAGCAGGAGGTGGCCGGAGCTCTTCGGGCGCGCGCCACGCCTCGCCTCTGCCTACTGGCAGAGGAAGAAGAGGACAAGGGGGGGATGTGGGCTGGCCAGGTGGCCGGGCTGCTAGCTGGGCCGGCCAGGTGAGGCCCAGGTGGGCTTGGTAGGCGCTAGGTAACTTACTCTCTCTCTCTCTTCTAATTATTTCAGTTTTTCTATTTTGCAGGTTTGTTTTGAATTTGGTTTTGAAACCAATTCAATTTATTTTGCTTCTGACAATATTTTTAGGAGCTAAAAGAATTAAAACAATGCTCCACAAAATATTTCATAATTATTGGACCTATATTTATTTAATAGTAGATATAAATCCAATTCAATTTATTTATTGATTTAATTCAAATGCCCAAATTAAATGTTTCTGAGACACCAAAAATATTGGTTTGGATTTTACCTCTTGCCAATATTTCCAGAGGATAACAGGAACATTTTCTTGGACTTATTTGAAGCGATTTTATCTTGATCATTTTTAAACGGATTCTGAGGCTTTGAAAATTCCCCAATTCAAATTTCATTTGAATTTAAACATGATGCAACAACCAAGCTAGTACAAGGCCAAGGTAAAGCTAGGGATGTGACATAGGAAACGCTTACCAAAAAAATTAGTTGTACCTAGTGCACCAATGGTTGAAGAACCAGTCAAAATCTATCGCACTACTGAAGCTTTTTACTTGGATCATCTTCGATCCCTATGTGCTCGTGCTGAAACCCCCACTAGCTTAGTTGAGGGCAAATCTTTAGATGAGCATGCTTGTTATGTGTGACACCGTATATCTGAAAAAGGGAAACTATTATGGGATCAAATTCAGCGTTTGCAATGCTATGCTTGGACTTTATGTGAACTATATGATTTTACTTGTTGTTCTGAAGACCCTAAGAAACACCTACCCTATCAATGCTTGTTTAGTGATAATGGAATCGTATATTCATATGCCAAGGGTGTTTATAATTACTATGATGTTCAACAAATTGAAGAATTTGTTGCTTTTAAGGGTGCTTATGAAATTGCTTCTTTGATTGAAAAGTATGATGCTACTCTCTATAAATCTGAAAACTTTGCCATACTTGAATATTGTTATGATAATTATGCTTCTAATACCTATGTTAAACCATATATTGAGGTCTTCTCCGCTGTCCAATAAGAGACTAATATTTTGCAGGAAGCTATGGAAGAAGAAATTGATGAAACTGTGAGCTCATTGGATGAAAAAAAATGAGGAGGAGAGCGAAGAACAAAAGGAGGAAGAGCGGATTGATCACCCGTTCCCACCTTCTAATGAGAGTAACTCTTTATCCCATACATTGTTTAATTCCCCTTCGTGCTTACCGAAGGATGATTGCTATGATGATTGCTATGATCCCATTGATTCTCTTGAAATATCCCTTTCTGATGATGCTTGATATGCTTGTGGACAAGATGCCAATATGAATTATGCTTATGGAGATGAACTTGCTATAGTTCCTTATGTTAAACATGAAATTGTTGCTATTGCACCCACGCATGATAGTCCTATTATGTTTTTGAATTCTCCAAACTACACTATATCGGAGAAGTTTGTGCTTATTAAGGATTATGTTGATGGGTTGCCTTTTACCATTGCACATGATGATTTTGATGAATATAATATGCATGTGCTTGCTGCTCCTACTTGCAATTATTATGAGAGAGGGACTACTTCTCCACCTCTTTATGTTTCCCATACTATGAAATTGCAAGAAACTGCTTATACTATGCATTGGCCTTACTATATGTGCATGAATTGTTCTCTTATGACATGCCGATGCATAGGAAGAGAATTAGACTTCGTTGTTGCATGATATATGTTACTTTGTGCTCACTACTAAATTACAAATCATTGTTAATTAAAATTGGCTTTGATATACCTTGGGATCCGGGTGGATCCATTACTTGAGCACTAAATGCCTAGCTTAATGGCTTTAAAGAAAGTGCTGCCAGGGAGACAACCCGGAAGTTTTAGAGAGTCATTTATTTCTGTTGAGTGATTTTATATAGTTTGAAAACAAAAAAAAAATAAAGAGGGGAACCCAAAACTCTTCAAAAAGGAAAGTGAAAGTGAGAAAGACAAGCATTGTTGAGTGGGAGCTAGCCTTGAACTTTGTTCATGCTCACGGAAACTTTGTGAATCTTGATTACAGAAAATTTTCAACAAAAATAATTATCCCCTTGTATAATTACATTGTATTATAAAAATAATGTGCCAAGGTTTGCCTTTAGGATGTTTACAATGCTTGTTGGTTTGTACGGTGCAGGACAGAAACTTTGGCTGTAGTGCGCGATTTTACATTTTTATCTGGAACGTCAATTGGTTCTGATTCCTTTTGCACTGTCTTTCTGTACAACTTGTTTATTTTTCCTAATTTTGGTAGAATTGTTGGGGTACCAAAAGTATGGTGATTGTTCAGATTGCTACAGACTATTCTGTTTTTGACAGATTCTGTTTTTTATGCATAGTTTGCTTGTCTTGATGAATCTACCAATTTATATCAGTGGATTAAGCCATGGAAAAGTTATATTACAGTAGACACAATGAAAAAACAAAATATGAAGTGGGTTTCTACAGTACCTAGAGTGGTGATTTGCTTTATTATACGAACGAATCTTACCGAGTTTTCTGTTGAAGTTTTGTGTGGATGTAGTGTCTAATCGAGGATGTCTCGATATGAGGAAAAGGAAGAGAGGCAAGATCTCAAGCTTGGGGATGCCCGAGGCACCCCAAGTAAATATTCAAGGAGACTCAAGCGTCTAAGCTTGGGGATGCCCCGGAAGGCATCCCCTCTTTCTTCAACAAGTATCGGTATGTTTTCGAATTCGTTTCGTTCATGCATTATGTGCAAGTCTTGGAGCGTCTTTTGCATTTAGTTTTCATTTTTCTTTTATGCACCATGCTGGTATGAGATAGTCCTTGGTTGATTTATATAATGCTCATTGCACTTCACTTAAATCTTTTGAGTATGGATTTATAGAATGCATCATGTGCTTCACTTATATCATTTGAAGTTTGGATTGCCTGTTTCTCTTCACATAGAAAACCGTCATTCGTAGAATGCTCTTTTGCTTCACTTATATTTGTTAGAGCGTGGGCATATGTTTTGTAGAAAGAATTAAACTCTCTTGCTTCACTTATATCTATTTAGAGAGATGACAGGAATTGGTCATTCACATGGTTGTCATAAAATCCTACATAAGCTTGTAGATCGCTGAATATGATATGTTTGATTCCTTGCAATAGTTTTGTGATATAAAGGTGGTGATATTAGAGTCGTGCTAGTTGAGTAATTGTGAAATTGAGAAATACTTGTCTTGAGGTTTGCAAGTCTCGTAGCATGCACGTATGGTGAACCGTTATGTAACGAAGTCGAAGCATGGGGTGCTCTTTGATTGCTTTCCTTATGAGTGGCAGTCGGGGACGAGCGATGGAATTTTTCCTACCAATCTATCCCTCTTGGGGCATGCGTAGTAGTACTTTGCTTCGAGGGCTAAGTAGGCTTTTGCAATAAGTATATGAGTTCTTTATGACTAATGTGAGTCCATGGATATACGCACACTCATCCTTCCACTTTGCTAACCTCTATTGTGCCGTGCAAATTTTGCCGGTATCATGAACCCATTATTTACCTTCCTCAAAACAGCCACCATACCTACCTATCATGGCATTTCCATAGCCATTCCGAGATATATTGCCATGCAACTTTCCACCGTTCCGTTTATTATGACACGTTTCATCATTGTCATATTGCTCTTTGCATGATCATGTAGGTGACATCGTATTTGTGGCAAGGCCACCTTCATAATTTTCATACATGTCACTCTTGATTCATTGCATATCCCGGTACACCGCTGGAGGCATTCATATAGAGTCATATTTTGTTCTAGGTTTGAGTTGTAATATTGAGTTGTAAGTAAATAAAAGTGTGATGATCATCATTATTAGAGCATTGCCCCAGTGAGGAAAGGATGAAGGATACTATGATTCCCCCACAAGTCGGGATGAGATTCCGGACTTTATGAAAAATAAAAGAGGCCAAAGAAGCCCAAATAAAAAAAAAGAGGCCAAAGAAGCCCACCAAAAAAATTAAAAAAATAAAAAAGAGAAAAAAATGAGAGAAAAAGAGAGAAGGGGCAATGTTACTATCCTTTTACCACCCTTGTGCTTCAGAGTAGCACCATGTTCCTCATAGAGAGAGCCTCCTATGCTTTCACTTTCATATACTAGTGGGAATTTTCATTATAGAACTTGGCTTGTATATTCTGATGATGGGCTTCCTCAAACGCCCGAGGTCTTCATGAGCAAGCAAGTTGGATGCACACCCACTTAGTTTCCAGTTTGATCTTTCATACACTTATAGCTCTTAGTGCATCCATTGCATGGCAATCCCTACTCACTCACATTGATATCTATTGACGGGCATCTCCGTAGCCCGTTGATACGCCTAGTTGATGTGAGACTATATTCTCCCTTTTTGTCCTCATAACCACCACCATATACCACCATAGTGCTATGTCCATGGCTTGCGCTCATGTATTGCGTAAGAGTTGAAAAAGCTGAAGCGCGTTGAAAAGTATGAACAAATTGCTCGGCTCGTCATCGGGGTTGTGCATGATTTGAATGCTTTGTGTGATGAAGATGGAGCATAGCCAGACTATATGATTTTGTAGGGATGAGCTTTCTTTGGCTGTGTTATTTCGATAAGACATAATTGCTTGGTTGGTATGCTTGAAGTATTATTGTTTTTATGTCAAATGATAGACTATTGCTTTGAATCACTTGTGTCTTAATATTCATGCCATGATTAGACAAATGATCAAGATTATGCTAGGTAGGATTCCACATCAAAATTATTATTTTTTATCATTTACATACTCGAGGACGAGCAGGAATTAAGCTTGGGGATGCTGATACGTCTTCGTCGTATCTATAATTTTAGATTGTTCCATGCCAATATTCTTCAACTTTCATATACTTTTGGCAACTTTTTATACTATTTTTGGGACTGACATATTGATCCAGTGCCCAGTGCCAGTTCCTGTCTGTTGCATGTTTTATGTTTCGCAGAAGACCAATATCAAAAGGAATCCAAACGGGATAAAAACGGACGGAGAATTATTTTGGAATATTTGGGATTTTCCGGAGGAAGAATCAACGAGAAATGGTGTCTGGGGTGGCCACGAGACAGGGGGGCGCGCCCCCTACCCCTGGGCGCGCCCTGGGCTCTCGTCGGCCACCCGTAAGGCGGTTGAGGCTCTACTTTTGGCAAAAGAAAGCTAATTTTACGAGAAAAATCTGAGCGAAAGATTCACCCCAATCGGAGTTACGGATATCCGAATATTTAAGAAACGGTGAAGTGGTAGAATCTGAGAACGCAGAAATAGAGAGATAGATCCAATCTCGGAGGGGCTCTCGCCCCTCCCACGCCATGGGAGCCAAGGACCAGAGGGGAAACCCTTCTCCCATCTAGGGAGAAGGTCAAGGAATAAGAAGAAGAAGGGGGGCTCTCTCCCCCTTGCTTCCGGTGGCGCCGGAACGCCGCCGGGGGCCATCATCATCACCGCGATCTTCACCAACACCACCGTCATCTTCACCAATATCTCCATCACCTTCCCCCTCTATCTACAGCGGTCCACTCTCCCGCAACCCGCTGTACCCTCTACTTGAACGTGGTGCTTTATTCTTCATATTATTTTCCAATGATGTGTTGCCATCCTATGATGACTGAGTAGATTTTCGTTGTCCTATTGGTGGTTAATGAATTGCTATGATTGATTTAATTTTCTTGTGGTTATGTTGCTGTCCTATGATGCCCATCATATGAGCACGCGCATGGATCACACCATAGGGTTAGTTGTATGTTGATAGGACTATGTATTGGAGGGCAAGAGTGACAGAAGCTCCTGACTAGCATAGAAATTGATACATACGGGATTGAAGGGGGAGCAATATATCTTAATGCTATGGTTGGGTTTTACCTTAATGAACGTTAGTAGTTGCGGACTGCTTGCTAATAGTTCCAACCATAAGTGCATAGAATTCCAAGTCAGGGATGACATGCTAGCAGGGCCTCTCCCACATAATAACTTGCTATCGGTCTAGTAACGTAGTCAATTGCTTAGGGACAATTCCACTACCCCTACCACCACTTTTCCACACTCGCTATATTTACTTTATTGCATCTTTATCTAAACAGCCCCTACTTTTTATTTACGTGTTCTTTATTATCTTTCAAACCTATCCTATCACACCTACAAAGTACTTCTAGTTTCATACTTGTTCTAGGTAAAGCGAACGTCAAGTGTCCGTAGAGTCGTATCTGTGGCCGATAGGAGTTGAGAGAGTATCTGTTCTACCTATAGCTCCTCGTTGGGTTTGACATTCTTACTTATGAAAGAGGCTACAACTATCCTGTATACTTGCGGGTCATCAAGCCTTGCTGCTCTGCTTCCTGAAGTCTTGGCCGTGCTTGAAGATGATGTCGACGGGTTTGCCTCCTTGGTGGAGAACGAGGTGCACTCTCTCTCCTCCTCATCCCTTACGTGTGTCTTCAGCCATCTCTATCTCCAGGATGCCGGGCCCTTACGTGTGTCTTCAGCCCTTACGTGTGTCTTCCGCCACCTCTCCTCCTTCCTCGCCCCGGTGGACCCCAATTCCCAGGACACTGCTGCCGCCGCCGTGAAGAGCTCCGTGGACGCCATGTTGAGCAAGTTCCTGGTCGTCAACCCTTCAACTGAGGCTAAGGGGAAGGACGAGCGTCTGGTGATGAGACTCCGGCGGTGGGTGACGGTGGCACCCCGGTCTGAAGAGGTGGCCCGGCGACGCAGCTCTTTCCTACTTATCCTACATCATGTAGCATGCCTCGGGGAGGCGTTTTAAGACTGCTTGTCTGGAACAGTGTGTTTTGTAATAATTAGATTATGGTCCCTTGACTTTTCCGTTTGCTTTGTTGTTCTATGTTGGCGGAGCCCGGCCCCGTGCATAGCTCGGCCGCCGTTGGGTCGTCCGGATTGCCAGGACGAGCCCAAGGGGTGAGGGGCTATGTGACCAGTTAGGCTCCTGAGACGTGATGCTCAGGAGTCCTCCTTGACATGCGAACAACTTAGGAAAAGGCACAGAGGCAAGCCTTGATATTCTGCGTCGGCAGGGCCCAGTCTCGCACATGCCTCAGCCGCCGTTGGGTCGTCCGGATCACCAAGACGAGACCAAGAGGTGAGGGGCTACGCGACCAGTTAGGCTCCTAAGATGCGATGCTCAGGAGTCCCCCTTGACGTACAAACGGCTTGAGAAGGAAGGACGGAAGTCTGGTCCTTGGTATTCTGCGTCGGCAGGGCCCGGCCCCGCACATGCCTCAGCCGTTGTTGGGTCGTCCGGATCACCAGGACGAGTCCAAGGGGTGAGGGGCTACGTGACCAGTTAGGCTCCTGAGATGGATGCTCGGGAGTCCCCCTTGACGTACGAACCAAGCATCATACCTTTCCCTCGCCGAGATTTCACTTGGGAGGGGTGCGCGAAGACCAGGTCTATGAGGCCTGACAAGGTGGGGTACGCCAAGCGTCACCTGAGCGTAGCCCCCGTGGCTAGCCCCCTGACGCTACCCTCTTGAGGGAGAGCAGCGCCGTGAGGCTGCTCACTGATCCCGGAGCCTCCCTGAGGTTAATGCGGCCGTGAGGCCACTGCTATGTCTTGAGCTGGCGTTGGTTTCCTTGAAGAGGAAAGGGTGATGCAGCAATAGTAGCGTAAGTATTTCCCTCATTTTTTGAGAACCAAGGTATCAATCCAGTAGGAGGCTCCTCACAAGTCCCACGCACCTACAAAAATAAACAAGAACTCACAACCAACGCAATAAAGGGGTTGTCAATCCCTTCAAGGCCACTTGCGAAACTGAGATCTGATAGAGATAATATGATAAGATAAATATATTTTTGGTATTTTTATGATATAGATTGGAAAAGTAAAGATGCAAATAAAAGTAAATAGCAAACTTATATGATAAGAGATAGACCTAGGGGCCATAGGTTTCACTAGTGGCTTCTCTCAAGATAGCATAAGTATTACGATGGGTGAACAAATTACTGTCGAGCAATTGATAGAAAAGCAAATAATTATGAGATTATCTAGGCATGATCATGTATATAGGCATCACATCCGTGACAAGTAGACCGACTCCTGCCTGCATCTACTACTATTACTCCACACATCGATCGCTATCCGTCATGCATCTAGAGTATTAAGTTCATAAGAACGGAGTAACGCATTAAGAAAGATGACATGATGTAGAGGGATAAACTCATGCAATATGATATAAACACATCTTTTTATCCTCGATGGCAACAATACAATATGTGCCTTGCTGCCCCTGCTGTCACTGGGAAAGGACACCACAAGATTGAACCCAAAGCTAAGCACTTTTCCCATTGCAAGAAAGATCAATCTAGTAGGCCAAACCAAACTGGTAATTCGAAGAGACTTGCAAAGATAACTCAATCATACATAAAAGTATTCAGAGGAGATTCAAATAATTCTCATAGATAAACTTGATCATAAACCCACATTTCATCGGATCTCGACAAACCCACCACAAAAAGAGTTACATCGAGTAGATCTCCAAGAACAGGTAGGAGAACATGGTATTGAGATTCAAAGAGTGAGAAGAAGCCATCTAGCTAATAACTATGGACCCGAAGGTCTATGGTAAACTACTCACAACTCATCGTAGAGGCCTTGGAGTTGATGTAGACGCCCTCCGTGGTGGATTCCCCCTCCGGAAGAGCACCGGCGAAGGCTCCAAGATGGGATCTCGCGGATACAGAAGGTTACAGTGGCGGAAATAGTTTTTCGGTGGCTCCCTTGATGGTTTCGGGGTACATGTGTATATATAGGAGGAAGAAGTATGTCGGTGGACTCCCGAGGGGGCCACGAGATAGGGGGTGCACCCAGTAGGGGGGCGCGCCCTCCACCCTCATGGCTTCCTCGATTGTTTCTTGACTTGCACTCCAAGTCTTGTGGATCACGTTTGTTCCAAAAATCACGCTCCCGAAGGTTTCATTCTGTTTGGACTCCGTTTGATATTCCTTTTCTTCGAAACACTGAAATAGGCAAAAAAACAGCCATATGGGCTGGGCCTCCGGTTAGTAGGTTAGTCCCAAAAATGATATAAAAGTGCAAAGTAAAGCCCATAAACATCCAAACAGGTAATATAATAGCATGGAACAATAAAAAATTATAGATACTTTGGAGACGTATCAGCCACCCCCAGTTGTTTATCACCAGTGGGGAGCATAGTGCTTCTGCTCTTGCACGGGCATAGCCGCTCCTCGGCAGTGTTGACGGCTAGTGCAGAGCATGGTGCTTCCACTGGTGCATGGGACGAGGCTCCCTCTGAGGAGAGCCCCCTAGGCATGTACAACCCCGCCCTGGCACGTGGCTTGCACGACAGGGCTAGAGGAGTTGTATTTGGGCACCCATGAGCCAGCGCAGGACTCACGAGGCCCTACCTCAAGGCAGGTTGCGCCTAGTCTTGATTGGGAATGCTTGTATTAATCCTGCAAGATGGTTAGGTAGCCCGCATCGAATGAGTCACTTGAGGTTATTGCATGAGAAGGCCAGACACCAACGACCCCAGGAGGTGACGTGAACGGGACCGGCCAGCTAGACAGAGCTCAGCCATTGGGTTTATCGATGCTGCAGGGATGGACCCGAGCACAGACAGCATGCCCAGTCTTCTCATGCAAAGGTCCTGAAGAAAAGCAACCGGTGCGCGGTTCCCGTGGCCACGGGGGAACCAGGTCGCGCGCCCTCACTCGTTGACTTGCGATTAGCTCATGCGAGAACAAGGCACCAAGGGCCACGGGAGATGACGTACACGGGAGTTGGGCCATGAGCCAGAGCTCAGCCTCTTGGGTTTAGCGACGCTGCAAGGACAAACCCGAGCATAGATGCCGTGCCAGTCCTTAATCATGAGGTGGTCGCAGGAGGGCTTGCAAGGGCGCGAGATGTTCTAGTGATGAAGCACCGATCAGGCAGTTGATAATCTGAAATTAGCTTGCGAAGTATTTGTAAACTAGATCTGATAGATGCTGAAGGGATACATGCTGTTGGGACGGACCCACACGGACTGGGGATGATGCAGCCCGAGGGGCGCCCCCAGACTGAACGAACTGGAAAGATGTCACCTGGCACCGTTGCTGGAGATGTGTTGAAGTAGCCAAAAACATGCGCTGCCGGAGTTGTTCCTCACGAGCCCCTCCTGTGCCGAGCCTCGGGAGGATCCCGAGTGTGCTCCTCCATCTCCACCAGGATCGCCTGATGCCTGGCCTTGCAAGCCGCTAGGGCATCCCTCATGCAGCGCTGGAACACCACAGTCGTGCCTGACAGGCTGACGGGTATGCGAACATAGCTGTAGGTGGTCCCTCGCACTGGCCGACACGAAACGACCAGATGAGCTGCTAAGACGCGGCCCTGCTGAGCCCGGGGATGTCGATGCAGACGCGGAACTCCTTACCCTCGCCGGGTTAGTGAGCTGCGCCGCACGGCAGGCGACAATCGCCTTGCAGAACCCTTGCTTCTTGTATCTCCTCGATTGCCTTGCTGATGAACTCCTGACCACCTGGTGCCTCACGTCTGCTGCCTTCTTCTGGGAAGCTTGCTCTGAAGAGTGACTCCACATGGTGCCCGAGCGTCTCCCTCGTGACCCTGGCTAGGTCTAAGGCCCTCCCGAGGAGAGCCCCTGAGCCCAGCCTGAGAGGGGCACCGGGCGTGCCTTCCTATGCGATGGGTGAGGGTGTCGCGCCCGGGGACGTGAGGCTCAACATATTGTCCTCGGGCGATGCCCCTTCACGAGACCCTTGTCCCAGCTGCAGCTTCTTCGTCTTGGGGGTGACCTTAGGAGGTAGGACGCCGCCCCCGTCCTCAGGGTTCTCGATCATCGCATCCTGGAAAGCACGCTCGAGGGAGGACACCGCATCCTTCTCCTGGCATGCGATCGCGATGACGCCTCCACTTCCTGGCATCTTGAGGACGTTGTAGCCGTGGTGCGTAGATACCATGAACTTGGCTAGTGCTGGGTACCCTAAGATGGCATTGTAGGGCATGCGGATGTCGACAACGTCGAAGTCTGTGAGCTCGGTGAGGTAGTTGTTGTGCTCGCCGAAGGTGACAGGAAGGCGGACCTGCCCTATCGGGTGTGTGGAACCGCCGGTCACTCCTGAAAATGGCTTGGTTGGGTGAAGCTAATAGTATGGCATTTGGAGCCTGTCGAACCTCTGAACAGGTAGCACATTGAGCCCAGCTCCACCATCAATGAGAGTCTTGGTGACGACCACGTTGCTGATGACGGGAGAGCAGAGCATGGGGAGCGCGCCAGCGGTGGACACGCACATGAGCTGGTCCGACGATCTGAAGGTGATGGCGCACTTGGACCACCCGAGAGGGCGAGTTGCTTCGAGTTTGGGGAGCGTTGCATTCACCTCGCGCGCGAACTGCTTGAATATGCGGTGGGAAGCCAGGGCCTGCAAGCCATCCAAGATGTAGGCAATGGCTCAAGGCTCCTGGAAGCCCCCAACCTCCTCATCCTGGTGGTGATCTTCATTCCTTCTTGGCAGCGGAGGTAGAGGAGGCTGAGTTGTGTTTCCCTAAGGGCGGTCCTCACGAGGTTGCTCCCTCGAGGCTCGCGATGCTAGCCCTGCTAGCAATCCTCACGAGGCTGGTAGCGCCACTCCTAACGACGGCCACACTTGTCCCAGTGTCCTCCACCTATGCCACCCCCACGACCGTAGCCTCGATCGTTGCGCTCGTGGCGTCGACTGAGGTGCCCGTCACGAAGGGCCCTGAGCTCCTGATAGTTGTTGGTGTTGTGGCTGTAGACATTGTGGAAGACGCAGAATGACCGTTTGCCCTTGGATGACTCGGGGTGGTCACAGCCGCGCTTCGTCTCTGGCTTGGCCGCAAGCACGGTCGGCCCCTTGCGCTTCACGTCCTTGGTCTTGATCTTCTTGTATTATGGGTCAGCATCAGGGAGCTCGAGGAGGGAGAGGCGCCCCTCCTCAGCCCTTGCGCACTTGTTCGCCATGTTGAACATCTCCATAGCCGTGCAGAGGTCCTCATGGATGGCGAGCTCCTCCTTCATCTTGATATCACAGAGGCCATCAGTGAATGCTGAAATGATGGCCTCATCCGACACCTTGGGAATCTTGACGCACACGTTGTTGAAGCGCTGGATGTACTTCTGCAGGGTCTCTCCAGGTTGCTGCTTGATGCGACGTAGGTCACCCGCGGCCGGCGGGCTGTTGCGAGTGCCCTGGAAGTTGGAGATGAAGCAGTTGCGCATCTCCTCCAAAGAGGAAATCATTCCCTCGGGCAGGTTCAGGATCCAAGAATGCGCGCCATCCTTGAGGGCCATAGGAAACCAGTTTGCCATGATCTTCTCGTCGCCGTTGGCCGCCTCTATGCTCAGCTCGTAGAGCGGCAGGAACTCGGCGGGGTCGGTAGTGCCGTCATAGCCTGGAGGCAGGTCGGGCTTGCACTTGCTTGGCCACACGACGTTGCGGAGCTCCGGGGTGAACGCGTGGCATCCTGACGTGGCTACTGTTGGGGATATTACCACTAGGCGTAAACTGGCTTACTTGGGCCGGGTTAACTTCATTAGTGGCGTAAACAGATGAAGGCCCAAGGCCTGTAGTCGGTTAGAACATGTAGTCGTAAACCGGCCTGATGTATGACTTGTATTGTAAGTAAGGAATAGAGAGATACCAACTGGAATACGAGTATGAACCGGTTAGGACTCTATTCACCGACGGGCGTCACCCGTGTATATAAGGGGACGACCCGGTGGCGGTTTAGGACAGACAACCACAACTCGAGCCTAGGCGAAGCTTGTTTGCTCCCTAGCCATCGAGATCATATCAATTCCATCACAACTAGACGTAGGCTTTTACCTTCATCGAAGGGGCCGAACTAGTATAAAACCTTCGTGTCTTTGTGTCCGCTTTAACCCCTTCAAGTAAACTCGTAGCGATGGCTCCACGACTAAGTCCTTTCGCTAGGACATCTGCCGTGACAAATCCACGACAGTTGGCGCCCACCGTGGGGCCATCGCACGATGGTTTGACGATCTTGGAGGGCAAGCTCAAGGGACTCGAAGGCTATGTTGTAGGCCGGATGACCAAGAGTCGTCGGGGCAGGATCTACATCGACGACGCAGGATGGGGTCCCGAGGCCGATTCGATCGAGTACGGGTACCGGGTCCCCTTTGGTGGCATACACGTTTTCATTGGCAAAATCGGTGAGCCTGGGCCTGAGCCGGACATCTGCACCAACCTCATCGAGACGGCTCAGCGTGCGAGATCTACCTGGGCTAAACCGGCCGTGAAGCGTGTCTTCGTTGGAGTCGTCCACGAAGGAGAGCGTGAGGACGAATCAGAACACGGTAGTGAGACCGTCGTCTATTCCGATGACGAGTCCTCGACCGGAGAGACCGAATCGCTGTACCAGTTGCAAGACGACCAGATTAGGGGCTGTTCCGATGGCGACAGTATTCCGGACCCCCCGGGCCAGGTCAACCGGGTTGGAATATTCATGGCCGGCACACAGGCGGCGAATCACTCTTCGACCGCCGCAGCAATGCTCTCCGGATCAGCAGCGGCAGCAGCAGCAGGGTCAGGAGGCCTTATGCGCCCGCCGGTTCAAGTTCTATCTGAGCTGTTTGATGCACTAGCCGCGCTTATGGCAGAGGACAATCCGGCGGATCAGGAGGCCCATAATGCAGAAATTGCGAAGGTGAGAGAGCAGATCGTGCAAGCCAAAGCGGATCTGGCAGCAGAAAAAGACCGGATGGCTGCAGAGCGGGCCGCTTTGGACGCCCAGGCCTATAAACTCATGCTTGACCAGAACGCATCACAGGAGGTTTTGAAGCGGAAGCACAGATCACGCCTGCCGTTAGGGTTTGACCCCCGAAATCTCTTTCACACTCCAGGAGCTGGACCCAGTAATCCGCCGCAGTACCTGGAGACAAACCGGATTGAGGCACCAGGACCAGGGGCGACGGTCCAACCTCGCCTAATGGAACCTCCTCACCAAAACATTGTGGTTCCTCCGCCGGTCCAGACGCCCCCGGGTCATTATTCGAATCCTATGGACAACCTTGTTGCGGCCGCTGCACGGTTAGAGGCCATCCCAGTCGAAGGGGATTCTCCGCAAGCGATAGAGACGCGCCGGGTTAAGGAGCTCCTCCGGACTGCGCTGATTCAGCAGGAAGCATATTCATACAGCCGTGATCGGATCCACTCTACACCCCGTCCAAGCCGGAGTTATAGCAGGCGCTTGAACGAACCCGCCGTATCGAGCAATGCGCGAGGCCGTGAAGCAGCCTGTGGCGATAGCCCGGCAGGCGGTGTCCGCGATGCGCAGGATGTGGTGGACCGGGCCCGAGCACAAAGGGAGGCCGAGTTAGCAGCCCAGGATAATGCGGGTCAACTTACGCCGGTTCGTTCTACCACCTTCGCCGGACTAGGAGTCACATCCGCTTTGGGAGTGCCTTGCTTGATCCCTGCTTTACGTAATGTGCGCCTGCCCAAAGATTTCAAGGGTCCACGCAAGGTGCCGAATTACACCGCTGATTTACCCCCTGAAGCATGGGTAGAGAGTTATGAGATGGCCATGGAAATGCTGGACGTGGATGAGGCCGCATGTGCAAAATACTTCACCATGATGCTTGAGGGCACGGCTCGTACTTGGTTAAAGAGCCTACCACCCAATTCTATCAGCTCATGGGCCCAGTTGCGGGCCCGGTTTATACAGAATTTTAAGGATACCTGTAAGCAGCCCAAGTCCATAGTAGACCTGGCGGCTTGTGTCCAGGAGGAAGGAGAATCAACGACCCGTTGGGTGCGCCGCGTTTCGGAAATTTTGCACTCGTCTGACAGGATTAATGCTGACTCTGCGATCTTAACTCTGGAAGGCAACTGCCGGTTTGAGCCTCTAAAATTGAAGTTGGGACGCATGAAGCGGTTCTGTAATGACATGGGAACCCTCATGGCCGCTTTAGTGAAGTATGCCGATTCGGACAGTACCAAGGATCCCGAGCCTAATGATGATGAAGCAGGGAAGGGAAAGAAGAATAGCAACTCCAAACAGCAGCAGTACAAACTAGCGGGTCATGGAAACGGAGGCAAGCGCAAAGCGGATGGCAGCGTGGACTTTGTGGCCAACACTAATGCACAGGACAGGGGGCAGCGGCGCAGAGGTAAAGCGGCAAATCGTAATGGGGCTCCCAATCCTAACGCAAGCCGTTTGAACTATTTGTTGAATCAGCCTTGCCCGAAGCACGGGACGAAGGAGGCGCCGGCTAACCATCTTTGGAAAGATTGTTATATCATGCAGGAGTTCAAAAACTCTAATGCTTTCCGGTATGATCACGGATCAGGTGGCGGTTCAGGATCCGGTTTCCACGGGCCGGATCACGATGGAGCTTCCGGTTCAGGTCGCAATCAGGGCGGTCACAATCACCAGAATAATCAGAACAGCCAGCAGCAGCAGCAGCAGTCGGGTTATCAGAGCCAGCCAAAACAGTTGAACAATGGGCAGTATCATGTTTTCACAACTAGTTTGGATAAACGCGACCGAAAACTCCACAGGCGAGCGGTGAATTCTGTTGAACCGGCCTTACCACGTTACTTGCGCTGGTCGGAGCAGCCTATCGTGTGGAGCAGAGAGGATCACCCGCCCCGGGTTGATAATCCGGGCCAGCTAGCATTAGTGGTAGACCCTCAGGTGGGGGGTTATAAATTCACCAAGGTACTCATGGATGGAGGAAGCAGTATTAACATATTGTACTATGAGACATTCCGCCGCATGGGTTTAACAGACAAAGATCTCAGACCGTCGAATACGGTGTTCCATGGTGTGGTGCCTGGCAAATCTGCATATCCTGTTGGTAAGATAGCCCTGGATGTGGCCTTTGGGGACGAGCACGACTCCCGGTCGGAAAAACTAACATTTGAGGTGGTGAAGATCCGGAGCCCGTATCACGCCTTGTTTGGCCGGCCGGCTTACGCCAAGTTCATGGCGCGGCCTTGTTATATCTACTTGCAGCTCAAGATGCCGGGTTACAAGGGGACCATAACGGTTCATGGGAGCCGTAGGGTCGCTTTGGAATGTGAGGAAGGTGATGCGGCTTATGCAGAGTCAGTCTGTGCCACGGAGGAGTTGAAGTATTATAAGGACAATGTTGATCCGGCGGATATGACCCCTTTAAAGAAGCCAACTACAGAGCATGATTCAGATCTGAAGTTCAAATCGGCAGCTGAGACCAAGCTTGTTGACTTCGTGCCCGGCGATTCGTCCAAGCAGTTCACTATCAGTGCCAACCTGGATCCCAAATAGGAAAGCGCGCTCATCGAGTTCATCCGTGAGAATCGGGACATTTTTGCATGGAAGCCGTCTGACATGCCAGGTGTACCGAGGGAACTCGCTGAGCACACTCTTAATGTGGATCCTAAGTATAAACCGGTGAAACAGTTCCTCCGCCGGTTTAACGAAGAAAGACGCAAGGCCATTGGAGAGGAAGTGGCCAGGCTTTTAGCAGCTGGTTTTATTATTGAGGTGTATCATCCAGAGTGGCTTGCTAATCCGGTGCTGGTTCTTAAGAAAAACGGCACTTGGCGTATGTGTGTGGATTACACAGATCTTAACAAAGCCTGTCCGGCAGATCCTTTTGCCCTCCCCCGTATTGACCAGATCATTGATGCCACGGCGGGTTGTGAGCGTTTGAGTTTTTTGGATGCATACTCTGGATATCATCAGATCAAGATGGCGGTTAAGGACCAGGAGAAAACAGCATTTATTACTCCCTTTGGAGCCTTCTGCTATGTATCTATGCCCTTCGGGCTCAAGAGTGCCCAAGCCACCTATCAACGGTGTATACAGAATTGCCTGCATAAACAGATCGGCCGCAATGTGCACGCCTATGTGGATGATATTGTAGTGAAGTCAAGACAGAAGGAGACGCTGGTGGATGATTTGAAGGAGACCTTTGACAACTTGCGAGTTTACAAGATGATGCTTAATCCGGCCAAGTGTGTCTTTGGTGTTCCGGCAGGCAAGTTACTGGGTTTCCTGGTGTCTAACAGAGGAATCGAGGCTAACCCGGAGAAGATTACGGCTATTACATCTCTAGCTAAACCAAAATGCATCAACGATGTTCAGCGTTTGGCGGGCCGGATCGCTGCACTAAGCCGGTTTATCAGCCGCCTCGGAGAGAAGGCCATTCCTTTGTACCAAATGCTGAGGAAGACAGACCATTTCATTTGGAGTCCGGCTGCTGATGAAGCATTTGAGGACCTGAAGCGGCAGTTAGCCAATCCGCCTGTTCTTGCAGCTCCGGTCGACAAGGAGCCACTATTATTATACGTAGCGGCCAATGCTCGGGCAGTTAGCGTGGCTATTGTGGTGGAACGCAAAGAGGCAGGCAAGGAATATCCGGTTCAGCGGCCGGTTTATTATATCAGCGAGGTGCTTATTGAATCCAAGCAAAGGTATCCGCATTGGCAGAAGCTGGTCTATGGTGTTTTTATGGCCAGTCGGAAGTTGAAGCAGTATTTTCAAGGGCACCCCATCACAGTGGTCAGTTCAGCTCCCTTGGGTGATATTATACAGAACCGGGAGGCGACTGGCCGGATTGCCAAGTGGGCTATAGAGCTTGGGCCACACGGACTGAAGTACGTGCCTCGGACGGCAGTGAAGTCTCAAGCACTTGTTGATTTCATCAATGACTGGACGGAGTTACAAGCACCAGAGGAGAAGCCGGATCACACATATTGGACTATTCATTTTGACGGATCCAGGCAATTGGAAGGCTCGGGGGCTGGAGTCGTATTAACTTCCCCACGAGGTGATAAGTTTTGTTATGTTCTCCGCTTAATGTTCCCTTGTACTAATAATGCAGCTGAGTACGAAGCCTTGCTCCACGGTCTCCGGATGGCTAAAGAGATGAATTTAAGCCGGGTTAAGTGCTTTGGTGACTCGGACCTAGTGGCTCAACAGGTGTCTGGCACTTGGGATTCTAAGGACCCGCTCATGGCTGCATATCGTCGGGAAGTGGATAATATTGCAGGTTGTTTCAAGGGTTATCAAGTGGATCATGTGGACCGTCGGAAGAATGAAGCGGCGGATGCTTTAAGCCGGTTGGGCTCTCAGCGTAAACCGGTCCCGCCTAACGTCTTTTTGGACGTGTTGCACAACCCGTCAGTCAAGCTCCCAGGTGAGGCGGATTTGGCTATTCCTGATCCGGAGGCTCAATTGGTGGCAGCCTTGCATGTTATTCCGGATTGGACAGTTCCTTATCTTGCGTACATGAACCGGGGGAGTTACCAGAGGATGAGATTCTGGCCAGGCAGATAGTCCGGCGATCCAAGTCCATGACGATTGTCAATGGTGAATTACATCATTGCAGTGTATCAGGGGCGTTTCAACGTTGTGTTTCTCCTGAGGAAGGCTGTGAAATCTTAAGAGAAATCCATGAAGGGGATTGTGGACACCACGCCGGTTCAAAGTCTCTGGTGGCAAAGGCGTTTCGTCACGGGTTCTACTGGTTGACAGCGCATGCTGACGCGGAGGACTTGGTTAAACGGTGTGATGGATGTCAGAAATTTTCAAGGCGTGCTCATGTGCCGGCTCAAGAATTGAGGATGATCCCAATAACATGGCCGTTTGCAACTTGGGGGCTGGATATGGTTGGGCCTTTTAAAAGATCCAAGGATAAGAAAACCCACCTTTTGGTGGCAGTTGACAAATTTACCAAGTGGGTTGAAGCGGAGCCTGTCAGCAAGTGTGATGCAGCAACAGCGGTGCAGTTCATCAAGAAGGTGATTTTCCGGTTTGGTTTTCCACACAGTATCATTACTGACAATGGTACCAATTTATCCAAGGGCGCTATGAAGGAGTTCTGTGAACGTGAGCACATCCGACTTGACGTGTCGTCAGTGGCACACCCCCAGTCCAATGGACAGGCAGAACGAGCTAATCAGGAAATCTTGCGAGGCATCAAACCCCGGCTTATGGTCCCATTGCAAAGAACACCAGGATGTTGGGTTGAAGAGCTACCATCTGTATTATGGAGTATCAATACTACGCCAAACCGGTCCACAGGATACACGCCATTTTTCATGGTCTATGGAGCAGAGGCAGTTCTCCCTAGTGACATCCGGCACGATTCGCCTCGTGTGGCAGCTTATGTTGAAGCAGACAATGAGACAGCACGGCAAGACGCTTTGGACCTATTGGACGAGGAGCGTGATATAGCGGCTGCCCGTTCGGCGATTTACCAGCAAGATCTTCGTCGCTATCACAGTCGCCGGGTTAGAACCAGAACTTTTCAAGAAGGAGATTTGGTGCTTCGACTCATCCAAGATCAAACGGATATGCACAAGTTATCCCCACCTTGGGAGGGACCTTTCGTGGTCAGCAAGAATTTGCACAACGGGTCGTACTATCTGATTGATATTCGAGGGCATCAAGACTCACGTACATCAGAGGAGGAGACCAACAGGCCGTGGAATATAGCTCATCTTCGGCCTTACTATACTTGAGCCATCGGCTCTATCTATGTACATATCATGACAATGTATATATTATCTTTGATATATCAAACCGGAGCCTCAGCTAAAGCGGGGTCTCTGTCTTTCTCATCATGCGAGGTTACACGGAGTGGTTCTGTTTAAAGCGGCCTCCGGTTTACCCCTTGACATTTGTTTTTTATATATCACTGGGGGCCTTGGTCGTGTCCGAACCAACGAACACCCTTTGATAGGCGACAGCCACCAGATCATTTGGGGACATGGTCAAGTCTGAACCAGTCACGCCTCTTGGTCGGCCTAAGGCCACAAAATCACTTGGGGGCATGGTCGAACCCGAACCATTGTCACGCCTCTTGATCTGGCATATATGCCACGAGTCATTTGGGGACCTGGCTGACTTGAATCATTGTCACTCCTATTGGGGGCCTTGATCCTGTCCGACCATGGTAATACCATCTGAACAGCTCAGTATAGCATATTTTTGCAAATGGTTTTTATCATTGCCTTTGCTTCCATGTTGTTTTCATGGTTTGTTCGTTCTTTGCTTTTGTTGGATTTCTTTTATGTCAACAAGCATATTTTTTCCGGTTCAGCCAATGATTTTTGATCCCCCTTTAAATCCGGAGGAGTCTGCCTGGTTTACCTTTTCCCTGTTAACATCATGGAGTAACCAGGGGGCTCGTATTAAGTCAGTACGGTTTGTATGGGAGCTACTTTCTCCCTTTTTGACGGTAATGGTTTATAAAACCACCGCTTCAGGCTTGGCTAAAGCCAGCTTTATGCTCAAACATGGCAGGTATTTATGTATCATCTATTTGTTATATTACTGATACACATATCAAGATCATAATCCGGCTGACGGTATAACCGCCACCGAAGTTCAAATTTTTCTGATTGCAGGAAATATGAATTAAAGTTTTTCAAGCAAAAGCTTCAGTACTTATGCACGAAGGCATATTCCAGGCAGAAGTTTTAACTATCCTATTACAAGGCAGCATGGTGCTCAAACAAAATCATTGTTTTTTTGGAAGGATGTTGCAAATAGCTCTTCAAACCGGCTTCCGGTTCAAGCCTGCTCCTCATCCTCCGCCGCTTCAGCTTCCTCGTCTCTACCCATTGGCTGGAAATCAACAGTGGTCCAGTCGATTCCCATTAAAGCTTGGAAAACAGCCTCTTCATGGATCAGGGAAGACGGTTCAATATCAGGGGCGTAAGTGTGCTTACGGATTGGAGGAATCAGATTCTCCGCTTCAACAGTTGGGGCAGGCACTCGCTTGTTTTGATTATTATATTGCGCTTGATAATGCGTCAAATCTGCCTCTTCAGCTAGCTGGCAAGCCAGAGGGCGCACTGCACGGTTTATGGCCCTTAAATCTTCTTCGTTGAATTCAGAGCCATCTTCTTTCAGACTGGGATAGCCTTGAGCTGCTTCCACAGGATCAAAGTCGGGCACCCATGCCTTTGCCCGGATTAAGGCATTGATGGCTCCGGTTCGGGCAGCGGATTTTTTCAGCTCCTCAATCCGGGCTGGAAGCATTGACAACTTGCTAAGAGTGTCCTGGATTAAAGAGGGCGCCGGGTTGTTGTGAGAAGCTGTGGTGATGATCCGTTGGGCTCCGGTATACAATTGTTCCACCAAGGTGTAGGCAGCTTTCAATTTCTTCCGCACATCATTTCCTAAGTGCCCAATACGTGTGCCTACAACAAGATTGGAATGGTCTCAAACCGGATTTACGATACAGCAGATTCAAATTTATCACAGAAGTTACAAGGAGCTTACCAAAGATTGCAGCAGTCATGGAGTGTATTTGCCGCTGTACGGCCGTCAGTTCATCCACCACCGGTTTAAGGGCCGCTTCAGCATTTTCCGCTCTTTTGGTTAAACCGGCCTTCTCAGTGGCCCAGTCAGCCCGCTCTTTCTTGAAGCCTTCTTTCAGCCGTTCAGCAGTGCTCAAAGCGCTGGTTAATTCTTGCTTGGCCTTATCTGTTTCAGCCTGCTGGGTCTTCAGGGCCTCCTGCAAATCGGCAATCCGGTCCTCCTTGATTTTCACCTCAGCCTGCATACAGATGGCATTTTAAGCTTTGCACAGGCGATCCAAGAAATGGAAGTATCAACCACATAACAAAGTTATATGCCTGATACTTGGGGGCTAATGCACCTTCAATTTTTTGTATATTGCTAGATTACAAAGTCCCAAGCTCAATACAAGTATTCAACTTGGCACTTGGGGGCTAATAGCTATTTGATCAAGTTATGTTCTAAGGACAGCTTTTTATTTTTGAGCCCCGGTTTACTTATGCTAAGTTAGACCGGCCCTCGAGGGTTATGCCGACGGATTTCAAAAATGTTCAGGATCAAGTCCCGGTTTGACCAAGGTCACAAACCGGCCCTTGGGGGCTACAAGGATGAATGCAATGGCAGAAAGGAAAGAAGGAATTTACCTCAAATTTATCCCTCATCATTTTGACCAGGCCAGCTTCACAGTCACGGCTAGTGTAAAGCCGGTTTAAATAGCCAGAGTGAAGATCTTGAGCATTCAGAGCGGCGTATGTCTCTAATTCAACATCCCATTTTCCTTTGTTCAAAGGGGAAGAATCCTCTTTGATGGTATGCCTAGTAAGGGTGGCAGGATTCCCGGGTTCAGAGCGGCCTACGTCGGTAATCACAACATCATCATCTTTTGACTCGCCGGTTTGGGTTGGCGCGGCCGGTTTGTCAGCAAGAGTGTGGGATTTCTCAATCTGGACAGAGCTGGCAGGCGGATCAGCAGAGGCTGGAGTATGAATAAGACCTTCTTCAGGGATAACGTCGTCTTGCAGAGGAGGATCATTGGGGATATCTTTACAAGTAAACACTTCATGATCCAGTGCTTGGTCATGTTCTGGGGCCACATCTTCTTCAGCCGCTCTATCCAGGCGGGCCTTCTTGCTTGGTTTCGGTTTAGCCCTGAAAGAAAAATAAAAGTCAAGGAAAAGCGTAAGCCATTGCGCAGTATACTGGAAGCATATGTTCGGTTTAACTTACCCAGCAACTGTTTTCAAAGGTGGTAGCTGGGTGGCCGACGATTCACCAGACGATGAATGAGAAGTAACCTGGTAATCGGAGTCGGATGGATTAAGAGGTTGGCGGAAGAAACCCGCTTTAGGATTTAAATCAATAAAAAGGTCGGAGACCTCGGAGCGGCGTTTTCGAACCGGACTGTTCGGTAAACCGGCAGAAGTAACTACCTGGCCGCTGTGCCGGGTTGTGCGGCGAGCTTCGTGTTGCTGGGTCTTCATAAGAAAGTTGGGATCCAAATAAGCAAGAGGATGAGAAAATTTAACTTTCCAGTTTGTCTGGCGAGATTTTGGCAAAGGCAAGATTTCTGAATCAGAAGAGAGAATAGTTACCTCAACGAAGCCCGCATTGCTGGCCTCAGCGTCATCCTAACAAGCATCATCATCAATAAGGCGGGTAAAAAGTAAGCCAAGTGAATCAAGTTCTACCTCAAGATCCGGATTACCCACATCATCATCAATGGCTGGGTCAGATGAAGCAGTGGTTTTTCTTTTACGAGCTGGTTTCTTGATAGCCTTGGTCTTGGGCCGGGTTGGCCGCCCTGCCTTCTCCGTTTTATCTTGTGAAAGCTTCTTGCTCCAAAACGGATTATCACTCTGGATCAACAATAATTAAAGGTCAGACAGATAAAGCAGTAACAGGTTCAATAATAAAGCAAGTAAAATCTTACCGCTGGCGGTTCGTTGGTGGTGCAATAAGGAAGCAGACCGGTTTGAGCACAGAGGTGCTCCGGTTCATTCAACATCTTCTTTACAGATTCTGTGACTTCGTCGTCGGAGACCTGGATTTTGATATGACGGAGTGGGTCATCGACACTGCCAGTATATTCGCACATCAAACCAGGGCGCCGGCTTAGAGGCAGAATGCTCCATGATATCCAGCAGCGTGCAAGGTCTATTCCTGTTAAACCATTGGCCATGAAGGCCCGGAGCTTGGACAGTTGAGGGGCATATTTAATTCTCTCCTTGGCGCTTAGCCTTTGTGGAAAAGGGTGAGTGTTGCTGAGCCGTTCCGGACGGAAGCCAGGCAAGGGATTTTCATTGTCAGGGGAGGTATCCTTGCAATAAAACCAGGTTGCGTTCCACTCCTTGGGGTGAGTATGGAGTTTGACATGGGGATAGGTGATTTCCTTCCTCTTCTGAATGGCCATACTGCCCAGTTCGGTATTAGGGCCGTCGGTGAATTCAGTATGGTGGTTTAGATGAAAGAGATCTCTAAATAACTCGACTGAAGGCTCCTCTTGAAGGTATGCCTCAGAAAGTACTTGAAAGTGACATAGATTGGTGACGGAGTTGGGGCCAGTATCCTGTGGACGGAGTTGAAAGTTGGCTAACACATCCCGATAAAATTTAGAGCCGGGCGGTTTGAAGCCCCGGGCCATGTGATCTGCGAAGACCACGACCTCTCCTTCCTGGGGCATGGGAGGACATTCATCTCCAGGAACCCTCCAGTGAATCATATCTCTGCTATCCAAAGCGCCGATCAGGACTAGATCGTCCAGCTGTGATTCTGTGACACGGGAGGGAACCCAGTTGCACTCGTACACTTGTTTGGCCATGACGAGATCTACAAGAAATAGGTGATCCGGTTCAAGGACATGCCGGATAAAAAGGTGTTGATCTAATTACGGTAAACCAGAAGCAGTACCCATAAACCGGTCTTCTACAACGCGGCATCAGATGGATTCTGGCGGTTCAACCAGGGGACTAATGACATATATACCGGTTTAGCAATTTTTCTCTATAGTGAAGTTAAACCGCCTGGCCTAAGCATCAGAAGCAATTGAAACTATGGATAACTAGTTATGCAGAAACAAATTTCACAAAATCGTGTTACAGCCGCGGATCTACAGCAAGCTCACAAAAACAGGAAATATTTCGAAGACTATGAGGAAGGATTCTGCTAGTGGGGAGGAAGAGGAATAAGTGGTTGCTACTCAAGCACCTCGTACTAAGTAATAGAAGCTAATGGGGGAAGCCATCAAGTCTGGGGCAGCTCCTTCCAAGCCCAAGACAACCCCCAAAGCTCCAGCACAAGCTCCAAAGAGAAGCACCAGGAACATACCTCCAACAGAGAAGAACAAGGTGTCGGTGTCAAAACCGGCGGATCTCGGGTAGGGGGTCTCGAACTGTGCGTCTAAAGCTAATGGTAACAGGAGACTCGGGACATGATGTTTACCCAGGTTCGGGCCATCTCGATGGAGGTAATACCCTACTTCCTGCTTGATTGATCTTGATGATATGAGTATTACAAGAGTGGATCTACCACGAGATCAGAGAGGCTAAACCCTAGAAGCTAGCCTATGGTATGATTGTTGTTCTCCTACGGACTAAACCCTCCGGTTTATATAGACACTGGAGGGGGCTAGGGTTACACATAGTCGGTTACAGAGAATGAGATCTATAATTCGGATCGCCAAGCTTGCCTTCCACGCAAAGGAGAGTCCCATCCGGACACGGGACGAAGTCTTCAATCTTGTATCTTCATAGTCTAACAGTCCGGCCAAAGATATAGTCCGGCTGTCCGGATACCCCCTTATCCAGGACTCCCTCAACAGCTGCTGCCACTAAGCCTGGTATGAAGACCAAAGCACCTGCGAGAAGAGTTCCCATGTCTAAAGCCAGAGCCTCTACTCAAGTAACTTTGGAATCTGAGCCCAACGAGGCTGCTCCAGAAGGGAAGAAAAGGAAAGAAAGGGTCAAGAAGACAATGGTCAGAGTTGTTGGAAAGCTCTCAATGATGGAAGAAGAGGAAGAGGTTGCTGCACCAACACCTAAAGCTCAGAAGCTGATGGGAGATGCAACCAGATCAGGGGCTGCTCTATCTAAGCCAAAAGATGATCCCAAAGCTACTGCTCCAAAGCCCAAATCTACACCTAAGAGGAACACTAGGAGCATTCCAGCTAAAGAAAAGAACAAGGCCCCAGTGCCTGAGGCTTCTAATGATGAAGAAGATGAAGATTCACTTGTATTTATTAGCCTTCTCCCGAGCAAGCGTTCCGTAGAGCGCATCCGAAAGAGGCCATCCCATCATGACCGGTCGTCGCAGCTCTGCCTGTCGCTTCCCTAGCTCGAAACCAGGGGATTGGGAAAAGTGTTCCATCCCTCACAACCGCCTAATAAAGCTGCAGACCCAAGGGTTCCTTCCGCCCGCATACATGGTCCCTGTCCGATCCGAACTAGCCACTTATAATGGCAGGGAGCAAGCGGAGAGATTCCCTAACCCGTCTCGAGGGGAGCAGGTATGCCTTGTCCCATATCTGCTAAGAGGAGTTGGGTTACCAATCCACCCATTCCTCCGCGGGCTCCTGGAGGTCTACGGTCTCCAGTTGCATAATCTTATCCCCGCCTCCACACTGCACATTGCGGGTTATGTTGCCCTCTGCGAGCTGTTCCTAGGCTGTCAAGCTCATTTCGAGCTATGGAAGAGGTTATTTTGCCTCATCCCTTGCAACCAGGAGGGATCTATATATCAAGTGGGCGGGGCCGAAATATGGCGCGTCGCCCAGACTGGATACCTGTCCGGTACTCCAAAGAAGGCGCCCGAAGACTGGCCTTCAGAGTGGTTTTATGTTGATGACGTTCCCCTTCCGGACAAAGTCCGGACTGGCCTTCCTGAGTTTACAACTACTCCGCTGAAGAAATGCCAAAGCTGGTGCCCTCGAAGCCCCCAGGAGGAAGACAACAGAGAAGTCCTTTATCTAATGAGCAGGATAAAAACCCTGGCCAAATCAAGATTGACTATAATCGAAGTTATGTCAATATGCGTAATACAGGGAGTGCAGCCACATCAATATAGGGGGAAACCCATGTGGCACTTCAATGGAGAAGACGATGCCTCCCGCTGCGGTCGCAAAGGTCTGGACTCCGCCACGTCTCTGGCGAGGATACTGTCTGATTTGTATAAAGGAGAATAAGAGGAGTTCCTTCGCATTAAACCGCGGGACGGATTTTCCATTTACAACCCCCAGAGCTGGGTAAGCTGTCATCCTTTACTCGACTTTGTCCATTCTTACCTCCTTCATCACAATTATTTACCTCACTGTTTCAAAGTAGGAACCGAGGAAGGCCGTGAAAGAGTTCAACAGCCCCTCTCCGCAGCCAGAGGATCCCGGCCGGGCTCTTGACGCCGAACTTGAAGAAGATCCAGACATATCCGTGGAATTTGTCAACCAGACTTTCTATCAGGCAAGCAGCAGCGGCTCTCTAGTGGCAATCATCGCGGATTATCCCGGACTGCTTCCTGTATCGCATGTAAGTAATGTCGGGGTCCCAACTTTCTGAAAGGATTCCTTCATTATGCCATACCTTATGCTCACACGCTGTATTTTTATAGAAACGGCCATCAGGAAGCCGCACGGAACCCACGGGGGCGTCCCAGCAAGAGGCGCCTAAGCAAGGTAGGCTTAAAAGGAAGGCAGTTAGGACCGAAACGCAGGCGCAGAGGTATTCATTAAACTTGACCCGTGGTTATTTGGTCTTTCATCGAGACGTGACGGCTTTAATTATGTCCTGGCAGAAAACGCCAGACTATATCCAGGGACCCTACCGGCCACGCCTCCAGCAGCCGAATTCCTGAACCGGATTCACGGTTATTTGATATACATGTTATTAATGTGTACCTTACTAATGCTTGTAGTAGCGCCTAGGTATTAAATACTGGTTTTCTTGCTCATATTTGCAACTTGAAACAGGGTCTACGGATTAAACGAAGATTGGCTAAGGACAAGGTGACGATGCGCGTCGGAAATGGTTCCAAGGTCGATGTGATTGCCATTGGCACGCTACCTCTACATCTACCTTCGAGATTAGTTTTAGACCTGAATAATTGTTATTTGGTGCCAACATTGAGCATGAACATTATGTCTGGATATTGTTTGATGCGAGACGGTTGTTCATTTAAATCAGAGAATAATGGTTGTTCTATTTATATGAGTAATATATTTTATGGTCATGCACCCTGGTTAAGCGGTCTATTCTTGTTGGATCTCGATCGTAGTGATACACATATTCATAATATTGAAGACAAAAGATGCAAAGTTAATAATGATAGTGCAACTTCTTTGTAGCACTGCCGTTTGGGTCAAATTGGTGTAAAGCACATGAAGAAACTCCATGTTGATGAACTTTTGGAATCACTTGATTATGAATCACTCCGTGCTTGTGAACCATGACTCATGGGAAAGATGGCTAAGACTCCATTCTACGGAATAGTGGAGCAAGCCACTGACTTATTGGAAATAATACATACCGATGTATGCGGTCCGATGAGTGTTGAGGCTCGCGGCGGGTATCGTTATTTTCTGACCTTCACAGATGATTTGAGCAGATATGGGTATATCTACTTAATGGAACAAAAGTCTGGAACGTTTGAAAGGTTCAAAGAATTTCAGAGTGAAGTGGAGAATCATCATAACAAGAAAATAAAGTTTCTACGATCTGATCGCATAGGCAAATATTTGAGTTGTGAGTTTGGCCTTCATTTAAAACAATGTGGAATAGTTTCACAACTTATGCCACCTGGAACACCACAGCGTAATGGTGTGTCCGAACATCGTAACCATACTTTATTAGACAGCGTGCAATCTATGATGTCTCTTACTGATTTACCGCTATCGTTTTGGGGTTATGCTTTAGAGACAATTGCATTCACGTTAAATAGGGCAGCATCTCAATCCGTTGAGATGACACCATATGAACTGTGGTTTGGCAAGAAACCCAAGCTGTCATTTCTTAAAGTTTGGCATTGTGATGCTTACGTGAAAAAGCTTCAACCTGATAAGCTCGAACCCAAATCGGAGAAATGCGTTTTCATAGGATAACCAAAGGAAACTGTTGGGTACACCTTCTATCACAAATCCGAAGGCAAGATATTCGCTGCTAAGAATGGATCCTTTCTAGAGAAGGAGTTTCTCTCAAAAGAAGTGATTGGGAGGAAAGTAGAACTTGATGAGGTAATTGTACCTTCTCCTGAATTGGAAAGTAGTTTATCATAGAAATCAGTTCCAGTGATTCCTACACCAATTAGTGAGGAAGCTAATGATGATGATCATGAAACTTCAGATCAAGTTACTACCAAACCTCGTAGGTCAACCAGAGTACGGTCCACACCAAGTGGTACGGTAATCCTATTATGGAAGTCATGTTACTAGACCATGATGAACCTACAAACTATGAGGAAGCAATGATGAGCCCAGATTCCACGAAATGGCTTGAGGCCATGAAATCTGAGATGGGATCCATGTATGAGAAAAAAATGTGGACTTTGGTGGACTTGCCCAATGATCGGCAAGCCATAGAAAATAAATGGATCTTCAAGAAGAAGACCGACGCTGACGGTAATGTTACTGTCTACAGAGCTCGACTTGTTGCGAAAGGTTTTCGACAAGTTCAAGGAGTTGACTACGATGAGACCTTCTCACCCGTAGCGATGCTTAAGTCTGTCCGAATCATGTTAGCAATTGCTGCATTTTATGATTATGAAATTTGACAAATGTATGTCAAAACTGCATTCCTTAATGGATTTCTTATAGAAGAGTTGTATATGATGCAACCAGAAGGTTTTGTCGATCCAAAGGGTGCTAACAAAGTGTGCAAGCTCCAGCGATCAATTTATGGACTGGTGCAAGCCTCTCGGAGTTGGAATATACGCTTTGATATTGTGATCAAAGCATATGGTTTTATACAGACTTTTGGAGAAGCCTGCATTTACAAGAAAGTGAGTGGGAGCTCTATAGCATTTCTAATATTATATGTGGATGACATATTGTTGATTGGAAATAATACAGAATTTCTAGATAGCATAAAAGGATACTTGAATAAGAATTTTTCAATGAAAAACCTCGGTGAAGACGCTTATATATTGGGCATCAAGATATATAGAGATAGATAAAGACACTTAATAGGAGTTTCACAAAGCACATACCTTGATAAAGTTTTGAAGAAGTTCAAAATGGATCAGTCAAAGAAAGGGTTCTTGCTTGTGTTACAAGGTGTAAAGTTGAGTCAGACTCAATGCCCGACCACTACAGAAGATAGAGAGAAAATTAAAGTTGTTTCCTATGCCTAAGCCATAGGTTCTCTCATGTATGCAATGTTGTGTACCAGACCTGATGTGTGCCTTGCTATAAGTTTAGCAGGGAGGTACCAAAGTAATCTAGGAATGGATCACTGGACAGCGGTCAAGAACATCCTGAAATGCCTGAAAAGGACTAAGGATATGTTTCTCGTTTATTTAGGTGACAAAGAGCTTGTCATAAATGGTTACGTCGATGCAAGCTTTGACGCTGATCCAGATGACTCTAAGTTGCAAAGCGGATACATATTTATTTTGAATGGTGGAGTTGTCAGTTAGTGCAGTTCCAAGCAGAGCGTCGTGGCGGGATCTACATGTGAAGCGGAGTACATAGCTGCTTCAGAAGCAGCAAATGAAGGAGTCTAGATGAAGGAGTTCATATCCGATCTAGGTGTAATACCTAGTGCATCGGGTCCAATGAAAATCATTTCTGACAATACTAGAGCAATTGCCTTGGCAAAGGAATCCAGATTTCACCAGAGAACCAAACACATCAAGAGACGCTTCAATTCCATCAGCGATCAAGTTAAGGAGGGAGACATATAGATTTGCAAGATACATACAGATCTGAATGTTGCAGACCTGTTGACGAAGCCTCTTCCACGAGCAAAACATGCTCAACAGCAAGACTCCATGGGTGTTAGAATCATTACTAGGTAATCTAGATTATTGACTCTAGTGCAAGTGGGAGACTGAAGGAAATATGCCCTAGAGGCAATAATAAAGTTATTATTTATATTTCCTTATATCATGATAATTTTTTATCATTCATGCTAGAATTGTATTAACCAGAAACTTAGTACATGTGTGAATACATAGACAAAACAAAGTGTCCCTAGTATTCCTCTACTTGACTAGCTCGTTAATCAAAGATGGTTATGTTTCCTGACCATAGACATGTGTTGTCATTTGATGAACGGGATCACATCATTAGAGAATGATGTGATAGACAAGACGCATCCGTTAGCTTAACATAATGATTTTTAAGTTTTATTCCTATTGCTTTCTTCATGGCTTATACATGTTCCTCTGACTATGAGATTATGCAAGTCCTGAATACCGAGGAACAATTTGTGTGCTATCAAATGTCACAACGTAACTGGGTGATTATAAAGATGATCTACAGGTGTCTCCGAAGGTGTTTGTTGGGTTGGCATAGATCGAGATTAGGATTTGTCACTCCGTGTATCGGAGAGGTATCTCTAGGCCCTCTAGGTAATGCTCATCACTATAAGCCTTGCAAGCAATGTGACTAATGAGTTAGTTGCAGGATGAAGCATTACGGAACAAGTAAAGAGACTTCCCAGTGATAATATTGAACTAGGTATGATGATACCAACGATCGAATCTCAGGCAAGTAACAAACCGATGACAAAGGGAACAACGTATGTTGTAGTGCAGTTTGACCGATAAAGATCTTCGTAGAATATGTAGGAACCAATATGAGCATCTAGGTTCCGCTATTGGTTATTGATCAGAGATGTGTCTCAATCATGTCTACATAGTTCTCGAACCCGTAGGGTCCGCACGCTTAACATTCGATGATGATTTGTGTTATGAGTTATGTGTTTTTGATGACTGAAGTTTGTTCAGAGTCCCGAATGAGATCACAGACATGATGAGGAGTCTCAAAATGGTCAAGAGGTAAATATTGATATATTGGAAGGTTATGTTCGGACACCAGAAAAGTTTTGGAGAGGTTCAAACATTTTTTGGAGTACCGAGAGGTTACCAGAACCCCCCGGGAAAGTTAATGGGCATACATGGGCCTTAGTGGAGAGAGGAGTCAGCGACTAGGAGGTGGCGTGCGCCCCCCAAGCCCAATCTGAATTGGACAAGGGGTGGGGGCGCGGCCCCCCTTTTCCTTCTCCCTCTCCACTTCTTTCCCCCTTTCCCACTCCGGAAAAGGAAAGGGGAATCCTACTAGGACTAGGGAGTCCTAGTAGGACTCGCCCCTTGGCGCGCCCCCTCCAGGCCGGCCGCCTCCTCCCTCCCTCCTTTATATACGTGGGCAGGGCGCACCCCAAAGGCACATCGGTTGTTCCCTTTGCCGTATGCGATGCCCCCTCCATAGATTACTCCCATGGTCATACCGTCATAGTGCTTAGGCAAAGCCCTGCGCGGATCACATCATCAACACCGTCACCATGCCGTTGTGCTAACGGAACTCTCCTTCGACCCTCTATTGTATCAAGAGTTCGAGGGACGTCATCGAGATGAACGTGTGCTGAACATGGAGGTGCCGTATGTTCGGTACTTGGATTAGTTGGATCATGAAGACGTTCGACTACATGAACCGCATTAACTAACACTTCCACTTTCGGTCTACGAGGGTACATGGACACACTCTCCCCCCTTGTTGCTATGCATCTCCTAGATAGATCTTGCGTGAGCGTAGGAATTTTTTTGAAATTGCATGCTATGTTCCCCAACAGATACGTCTCCAGCGTATCTATAACTTTATATTGTTCCATCCTATTATATTATATGTTTTGGATGTTTTATATCCATTTATTTGCTATTTTATGTAATTTTTGGGACTAACCTATTAACCTAGAGCCCAGTGCCAGTTTTTGTTTTTCCTTTGTTTTTGAGTTTTACAAAAAAGGAATATCAAACGGGGTCCAAACGAGCTGAAAATTCCTGGTGATTTTTTATGGATCAGAAGAAGCCCCCGAAGCAAAAGAGTTGGGCCAGAAGAGTCCCGAGTCATCCACGAGGGTGGAGGGTGCACCCTACCCCCTGGGCGCGCACCCCTACCTCGTGGCAGACTTGGAGACCCCCCTGACGTGAAACCGATGCCAAAAATTCCTATAAATACAGAAACCCCCGAAAAGAAACCTAGATCGGGAGTTCCGCCACCGCAAGCCTCTGTAGCCACAAAAAACCCAATTGGGACCCTGTTCCGGCACCCTGCCGAAGGGGGATCCATCATCTGTGGCCATCTTCATCATCCCGGCGCTCTCCATGACGAGGAGGGAGTAGTTCACCCTCGGAGATGAGCGTATGTGCTAGTAGCTATGTGTTTGATCTCTCTCTCTCTCTTGTGTTCTTGATTTGGCATGATCTTGATGTACCGTGAGCTTTGCTACTATAGTTGGACCTTATGATGTTTCTCCCCCTCTACCTTCTTGTAATGGATTGAGTTTTCCCTTTGAAGTTATCTTATCGGATTGAGTCTTTAAGGATTTGAGAACACTTGATGTATGTCTTGCATGTGCTTATATGTGGTGACAATGGGATATTCACGTGATCCACTTGATGTATGTTTTGGTGATCAACTTGCGGGGTCTGTGACCTTGTGAACTTATGCATAGGGGTTGGCACACGTTTTCGTCTTGAATCTCCGGTAGAAACTTTGGGGCACTCTTTGAAGTTCTTTGTGTTGGTTTGAATAGATGAATATGAGATTGTGTGATGCGTATCGTATAATCAAACCCACAGATACTTGAGGTGACACTGGAGTATCTAGGTGACATTAGGGTTTTGGTTGATGTGTGTCTTAAGGTGTTATTTTACTATGAACTCTAGGGCTGTTTGTGACACTTATAGGAATAGCCCAATGGATTGATCAGAAAGAATAACTTTGAGGTGGTTTCGTACCCTACAGTAATCTCTTCGTTTGTTCTCCGCTATTAGTGACTTTGGAGTGACTCTTTGTTGCATGTTGAGGGATAGTTATATAATCTGATTATGTTATCATTGTTGAGATAACTTCCACTAGTGAAAGTATGAACCCTAGGCCTTGTTTCGAAGCACTGCAATACCGTTTCCACTCACTTTTATCGCTTGCTACCTTGCTGTTTTTATATTTTCAGATTACAAAAACCTATATCTACCATCCATATTACGCTTGTATCATCATCTCTTCGCCGAACTAGTGCACCTATAAATTTACCATTGTATTGGGTGTGTTGGGGACACAAGAGACTCTTTGCTATTTGGTTGCAGGGTTGTTTGAGAGAGACCATCTTCATCCTACGCCTCCCACAAATTGATAAACATTAGGTCATCCACTTGAGGGAAATTTTCTATTGTCCTACAAACCTCTACACTTGGAGGCCCAACAACGTCTACAAGAAGAAGGTTGCATAGTAGACATCAAGCTCTTTTCTGGCGCCGTTGCCAGGGAGGTTAGTGCTTGAAGGTATATCTTTAGATCTTGGAATTGAATACTTTAGTTTCTTGTTTTATCACTAGTTTAGTTTATAAAATAAAACTACAAAAAAATGGAATTGAGGTTGCCTCATATGCTTCATCTTTTTAATGTCTTTCATGAAAATGATGGAAAGGAAAATTATGCCCAAGTGTTAGAAGAAGAATGCATTAAAATGTTTGGCACTAAATCTTTGAATGATGAGCATGATTGCAATGTTGTTAGTATGAGCTCTTTGAATATCCATAGTACTAATGATGACTGCACTAGTCATGATAAAAATGTTTCTTATAAGCATGTCATTTTTTGTGGAGTGCATAGAGTTTGCAAGTACACACCAAAAAGGGAAGATAGATTTTGCAAGAGGCATAAGTATTTAGAAACTAAATGGTTGCAAGAGAGGCTAGATCTTTCTGCTGAAAATTTAAATTTTCGTGGCAAGCCTTGTGAACTTTGCAATGAACATGGTCATTTAAATCTCCAATGCAAATTGTTTCATGATCGAATTGTGTCCCAAATTTGTGATGACTTTATTTCCCTTGTGCATAATAATGAACTTAGTTTGCTTTTGGGTTATGAAGAAATGAAACGCATGACTAAGGATATTCCAGAATTTTTCCTTCATAAAGTTCTTGATTTTGATCTAGAGGAAATTTATATGTATTGTGCGGTGAATTGCATTGAAAATCCTATATTGCCAATTACATAAAGACAAGGAAACAAATATAAGATGAAGATAATACTAATGAAAGGGAAGAGGTTTCCCAATATCCTCCTATTATTTCTTATGATGAATCAGGTAACGAGGAGGAGCCTTCTATTCAACCAATTTCATTAATAAGGAGCTATAGAAAGAGGATTAAACCCACACATGATGTGAAGAAGAAAAAGAAAAGACAGAGAAGCAAAGGTAAAAAGGTATCCATCCCAAATGATGTTGCTCCTATTATTGTTATGCCTATTACTCATTGTGATGATAATAATTGCTATACTATTGGTGCTATCCATACTATTAATGATGAGAGTGATTATGCTTATGATATGCAAAGTCCAAGCTTGGGCATGCCATGTTTGATGACAATGACATGTTTGAGAACTTATTTGCTGCAATTAATGTTTGTCCCAAGCTTGGGGATGCTATGTTTAATGAAGATGATATTTTAGTCTCCCACATTTCGATATGCAAATTTATTATGATGATAGCATGCCTCCTACTTATGATGATTATATTGATGAAAGTAGGTTTGGAAGAGTGTCAAATTTAGGAAGTAATGATCCCACTATTTTGGAGGGTGTTGAATCTTATCGTGATAATTATGAAAGTGGATTCGGAGAGGTCTTGACTTTACTTAGTAATGATTCCACTATTTTGGAAGAGGTTTCAATTGATTATGATGAGAACAAAGTTGCTACTTAAGATGATTATTGTGATGACACTTATGTTATAAAAAGTAGTGATGATTATATTTATAAAACTTGTCATGATTATGATTACCCTCTTTCTGAACATAACTCTTTTAATGTGGAAACAATTTATAGTATTCAAGTTTCTTATAATACTCCCACTATTCCGAATGAGAAGAATTTTGCTTATGTGGAGAGTAATAAAATTTATATGCTTGGGAATTATAAAAATAATGCTTTATGTGATGGTTATATTGTTTAATTCATTCATGATGCTACCAAAAATTATTATGAGGGAGGAATATATGCTTGTAGGAGTTGCAATAATATCAAGTTTCCTCTCTCTCTGTTAAAAATCTTGAAGTTATGCTTGTTTTGCCGTCCTATGCTAGATGATTCTTGTTTCCATAAGTTGTTTGGTCTCAAAATCCCTAGGCATAGGAAGTGGGTTAGACTTAAATGTGCTAGTAATATTGTTCATGATTCCCCCATTATGTTTGAGTTCTTATCTTTTATGTGAGCATCATTGAAATCATCATGCCTAGCTAAAAAGGCATTAAAGAAAAGCTCTTGTTGGGAGATAAGATTTACCCCTACTATTTTTGTGTGTTCACATGATTAATATACTGTATTAACCATGTTTTATAGATTTTGTTTCAATGAAGTGCCAAGTAAGACCTTTGGGATAGCTTAAGGTGATAGTTGTGTTGATCCTGCTGAAAATCAGAAACTTTTGCGCCCGGTAAATTAGTTTTGATAATTCACAAGGACATGCTTTTGATCTGATTCTTTTTTATATGGATTGGTACACACATTCCTCAGGTTTTCCTAATTTGGATGGATTTTTGGAGTTACAGAAGTATTTGAGTGTTACATATTACTACAGACTGTTCTGTTTTTTGACAGATTCTATTTTCTATGTTTTGTTTGGTTATTTTGATGAATCTATGAGTAATATCAGAGGGTACGAACCATAGAGAAGTTGGAATAAAGTATATATTACACCAATATAAATAAATAATGAGTTCACAAAAGTACCAAAAGTGGTGATTTATTTTCTTATACTAACGGAGCTTATGAGATTTTCTGTTGAGTTTTGTGTTGTGAAGTTTTCATGTTTTGGGTGAAGTTTCGATGGACTACGGAATAAGGAGTGGAAAGAGCCTAAGCTTTGGGATGCCCAAGGCACCCCAAGGTAATATTGAAGGACAACCAAGAGCCTAAGCTTGGGGATGCCCCGGATGGCTGATAACCCATAAGTGTAGGGGATCGCAACAGCTTTCGAGGGTAGAGTATTCAACCCAAATTTATTGATTCGACACAAGGGGAGCCAAAGAATATTCTTAAGTATTAGCAGTTGAGTTGTGAATTCAACCACACCTGGATAACTTAGTATCTACAGCAAAGTATTTAGTAGCAAAGTAGTATGATAGTAATGCTAACAGTGGCAAAAGTAAAGATAGCAGTATTGTAGTGATTGTAACAGTAGCAACGGTAAAGTAGATCAGAGAAGTGCAATATATGAAAAGCTCGTAGGCATTGGATCAGTGATGGATAATTATGTCGGATGCGATTCCTCATGTAATAGCTATAACATAGGGTGACACAGAACTAGCTCCAGTTCATCAATGAAATGTAGGCATGTATTCCGAATATAGTCATACGTGCTTACGGAAAAGAACTTGCATGACATCTTTTGTCCTACCCTCCCGTGGTAGTGGGGTCCTAGTGGACACTAAGGGATATTAAGGCCTCCTTTTAATAGAGTATCGGACCAAAGCATTAACACATAGTGAATACATGAACTCCTCAAACTACGATCATCACCGAGAAGTATCCCGATTATTGTCACTTCGGGGTTGTCGGATCATAATACATAATAGGTGATTATAGACTTGCAAGATAGGATCAAGAACTCACATATATTCATGAAAACATAATAGGTTGTGATATGAAATCATGGCACTCGGGCCCTAGTGACAAGCCTTAAGCATAGCAAAGTCATGGCAGCATCAATCTCAGAACATAGTGGATACTAGGGATCAAACCCTAACAAAACAAACTTGATTACATGGTAAATCTCATCCAACACATCACCATCCAGCAAGCATACGATGGAATTACTCACGCACGGCGGTGAGCATCATGAAATTGGTGATGGAGGATGGTTGATGATGACGATGGCGACGAAACCCCTCTCCGGAGCCCCGAGCGAACTCCAGATCAGCCCTCCCAAGAGGTTTTAGGGCTTGGCAGCGGCTCGGTATCATAAAACGCGATGAAACTTCCTCTCTGATTTTTTTCTCCGCGAAAGGAATATATGGAGTTGGAGTTGAGGTCGGTGGAGCATCAGGGGGCCCACGAGACAGGGGGCGCGCCCAGGGGGAGGAGGCGCGCCCCCACCCTCGTGGACAGGGTGTGGGCCCCTGGACTTCATCTTTTGCTAGTATTTTTTATATTTTCTAAAACTTATCTCCGTGGATTTTCAGGTCATTCCGAGAAGTTTTGTTTCTGCACAAAAATAACACCATGGCAGTTCTGCTGAAAACAACGTCAGTCCGGGTTAGTTTCATTCAAATCATGCAAGTTAGACTCCAAAACAAGGGCAAAAGTGTTTGGAAAAGTAGATACATTGGAGACGTATCAACTCCCCCAAGCTTAAACCTTTGCTTGTCCTCAAGCAATTCAGTTGATAAACTGAAAGTGATAAAGAAAAAAATTTACAAACTCGGTTTGCTCTTGTTGTTGTAAATATGTAAAGCCAGCATTCGAGGTTTCAGCAAAGATTATGAACTAACCACAATCACAATAACACTTAGGTCTCATGTTTACTCATATCAATAACATAATCAGCTAGCGAGCAATAATAATAAAACTCGAATGACAACACATTCTCAAAACAACCATAATATAATATAACAAGATGGTATCTCGCTAGCCCTTTCTGAGACCGCAAAACATAAACGCAGAGTACCTTTAAAGACCAAGGACTGACTAAACATTGTAATTCATGGTAAAAGAGATCCAGTCAAGTCATACCCGATATAAACTAATAGTAATGCATACAAATGACAGTGTGCTCTCCACCGGGTGCTTTTTAATAAGAGGGCGATGACTCAACATAAAAGTAAATAGATAGGCCCTTCGCAGAGGGAAGCAGGGGTTTGTAGAGGTGCGAGAGCTCGATTTTAAAATAGAGAGATAAATAACATTTTGAGCGGCATACTTTCACTATCAACGCAACAACTATGAGACAGTGATATATTCCATACAGCATGCATTATAGGCGGTTCCCAAACAGAATGGTAAAGTTTATACTCCCCCACCACCAACAAGCATCAATCCATGGCTTGCTCGAATCAACGAGTGCCTCCAACTAACAATAGTCCTGGTGAGTTTTGTTTTAATTATTTTGATTTGCTTTGATCTTTTTGATCATGGGACTGGGCATCTCGGTTACCAGCCATTTTCTCGTAATGAGGAGCGGAGTCCACTCCTCTTGAGAATAACCCACCTAGCATGGAAGATACAGACAACCCTAGTTGATACATGAGCTACTTGAGCATACAAAACAGAATTTCATTTCAAGGTTTGGAGTTTGGCACATACAAATTTACTTGGAATGGCAGGTAAATACTGCATATAGAAAGGTACAGTGGACTCATATGGAATAACTTTGGGGTTCATGGAGGCTAGAAAAAGACTGGGAAGTGACCAACTCAGAGAGCGACAACAGTCATGAACATACATTAAAATTAATCAATACCGAGTGCAAGCATGAGTAGGATATAATCCACCATGAACATAAATATCATGAAAGCTATGTTGCTTTTGTTTCAACTACATGCGTGAACATGTGCCAAGTCGAGTCACTCAATTCATTCAAAGGAGGATACCATCTCATCATACCACATTACAATCATTTTAATAACAGTTGGCATGCAAGGTAAACCATTATAACTCATAGCTAATTAAGCATGGCATAAGCAACTATAGTCTCTAAATGTCATTGCAAACATGTTTATTCATAATAGGATGAATCAGGAACGATGAACTCATCATATTTACAAAAACAAGAGAGGTCGAGTTCATACCAGCTTCTCTCATCTCAAATAGTCCATTATATATCGTCATTATTGCCTTTCACTTGCACGACTGAACGATGTGTATAATAATAAGAGTGCACGTGCATTGGACTAAGCTAGAATCTGGAAGCATTCAAATCAAGAGAGAAGACAAAGTAATATGGCTCTAAATTAAATCAACAACCATGCATATGAGAGCCGCTAAACATTTTCAATATGGTCATCTACTCTCAACCCCTAAAAGAAGAGAAATAAATCTATTTACACGAGAAAGCTCCCAACAAGTAAAAGAAGAACGAGAAATCTTTTTGGGTTTTCTTTCAATTATTACTACAGGCATGGAAATTAAACTAACTATTTTTTTGGTTTTTCTTAAAGTTTATCAAACACACAAGAAGAAAGCTAGAAAAAGAATTAACTAGCATGGATAATACAATGAAATAGTATGAGCACCGACAACTAGAATAGTGTGTGAACATGAATGTAAAGTCGGTGAAAAATACGTACTCCCCCAAGCTTAGGCTTTTGGCCTAAGTTGGTCTATGCCCATGGGTAGCCTGGCTGATATCCGTAATTGTAGCTGGGGTCGTATTGAGATGCAACAGCCATTGCCTCCTCGGCTGCAGCCTGACGGCGGGCTGCTTCCGCCCTCCTCTCATATTCATTTGCTTCCTCCCTGGTGACAACATATCTTCATTTTGCCTGATAATCAAAAAAGGGTAGGAGCAGGGAGAGTAATATGGACAGCACGGTGTCTGTCAAAGATTAGTCGATATAGGAGGAATTGATCATTCCTCTCAAGAAAATGATGACTAATCATGGCATTAAGATCTAAATAAGCGGGAAGCAATTTTGTATCATTTTCATGTATAGGTATCTCAAGATAATTAGCCACATGGGTTGCATAAATTCCTCTGAAAAAGTTTCCAGCTAAACCATTATGATGCAACCTACATGCAACAATTGCCCCCAAGTTGTATTGTTTATCACCTAATACAGCACTCTTGCGAACACAGAGATCAGGGACACACATGTGACATGCTTCATCTTTACCATTAATGCGTCTACCAATGAAGAGAACAAAATAATGTATAGAAGGAAAATGAATGCTCCCTATGGTAGCTTGTGTTATTTCGCTAGATTCTCCGACAGTGAAACTAGCAAGAAAGTCTTTATATTCAGGTTTACCAGGTTCATTAATACTTCCCCACTGCGGGAGTTTGCAAGCAGTACTAAAATCTTCTAGGTCCATGGTATATGATGTTGGAAATATGCCCTAGAGGCAATAATAAAATGATTATTATCATATTTCCTTGTTCATGATAATTGTCTATTATTCATGCTATAATTTTGTTATCCGGAAATCGTAATACATGTGTGAATACATAGACCACAACATGTCCCTAGTGAGCCTCTAGTTGACTAGCTCGTTGATCAACATAGAGTCATGGTTTCCTGACTATGGACATTGGATGTCATTGATAGCGGGATCACATCATTAGGAGAATGATGTGATGGACAAGACCCAATCCTAAGCATATCACAAGATCGTGTAGTTCGTTTGCTAGAGCTTTTCCAATGTCAAGTATCATTTCCTTAGACCATGAGATCGTGTAACTCCCGGATACCGTAGGAGTGCTTTGGGTGTACCAAACGTCACAATGTAACTAGGTGACTATAAAGGTATACTACGGGTATCCCTGAAAGTATCTGTTGGGTTGACACGGATCGAGGTTGGGATTTGTCACTCCGTATGACGGAGAGGTATCTCTGGGCCCACTCGGCAATGCATCATCATAATGAGCTCAATTTGACCAAGTGTTTGGTCACGAGATCTTGCATTACGGTACAAGTAAAGTGACTTGCCGGTAACGAGATTGAACGAGGTATTGGGATACCGACGATCGAATCTCGGGCAAGTAACGTACCGATTGACAAAGGGAATTGTATACGGGATTACTTGAATCCTCGACATCGTGGTTCATCCGATGAGATCATCGTGGAACATGTGGGAGCCAACATGGGTATCTAGATCCCGCTGTTGGTTATTGGCCGAAAAGCTGTCTCGGTCATGTCTACATGATTCCCGAACCCGTACGGTCTACACACTTAAGGTTCGGTGACGCTAGGGTTGTAGAGATATTAGTATGCGGTAACCCGGAAGTTGTTTGGAGTCCCGGATGAGATCCCGGACGTCACGAGGAGTTCCAGAATGGTCCGGAGGTAAAGAATTGTATATAGGAAGTCCAGTTTCGGCCACCGGGAAAGTTTCGGGGGTCACCGGTATTGTACCGGGACCACCGAAAGGGTCTCGGGGGTCCATCGGGTGGGGCCACCTATGCCGGAGGGCCCCGTGGTCTGAAGAGGGAAGGGAACCAGCCCCTGGTGGGCTGGTGCGCCAATGTTGGGCCTCCCCTACGCCTAGGGTTAGAAACCCTAGGGGTGGGGGGCGCCCCACTTGACTTGGGGGGCAAGTCCCCCCCTAGGCCACCGCCCCCCTTGATATGGGATCTCTAGGGGATGGCACACCCCCTAGGCCCCCGCACCCTAGTCCCTGGCGCCTTCCTCTCCCCTCGTACCACCTCTCCCTCTCGCTGAGCTTGGCGAAGCCCTGCCGAGATCGCCGCTGCTTCCACCACCACGCCGTCGTGCTGCTGGATCTCCATCAACCTCTCCTTCCCCCTTGCTGGATCAAGAAGGAGGAGACGTCTTCCCCAACAGTACGTGTGTTGAACGCGGAGGTGCTGTCCGTTCAGCACTACGAGCTTTGGTGATTTGGATCACGACGAGTATGACTCCCTCAACCCCATTCTCTTGAACGCTTCTGCTCGCGATCTACAAGGGTATGTAGATGCACTCCTCTATCTCATTGCTAGATGACTCCATAGATTGATCTTGGTGAAGCATTATAACGCCCCAGATTCGTTGCGCCAGGTGTCCGCCAGTTATTCGCCGTCGTTGCCATGTCATTTGCTTGCGTGTTGCATTTTATCATGTCATCATGTGCATCTCATTTTGCATACGTGTTCGTCTCATGCATCCGAGCATTTTCCCTGTTGTCTGTTTTGCAATCCGGCACTCCTATGCCCTCCGGCGTTCCCCTTTTGTCTCTCATTGTGAGTGGGTGTTAAACTTTCTCGGAATGGCCCGAGGCTTGCCAAGTGGCCTTGGTATAGCACCGGTAGACCGCCTGTCAAGTTTCATGCCATTTGGAGGTCGTTTGATACTCCAACGGTTAACCGGGGAACCGTAAAAGCCTCTTTTTTCTTTGCAGCCCAACACCCTTCCAAAGTGGCCCAAAACCCATCTAACTCCCCTCCATGCTCTCGGTCGTTCGATCACGATCGCGTGGGCGAAAACCGTGCCTCATTTGGACTCTCCTAGCTCCCTCTACCTATAAATTAGTCCCCCTCCCCCGAATTCGCAGATCAAATCCACCCTAACCCCAGCCATCTCCCTCCTCGCGCCGCCGGACATGTCCGCCCGTAGCCGGACGTGTCCACCGCCGCGCCCCAGCCAATCCGGAGCCGCCATGTGGCAAGCGCCTCAGCGCGCCGTCGCGGGCCCGCGAGCCCACGGCCGGCCCTCCCGGCCCGCAGCCTCTCCGCGCGCTTGCCTCGAGCGCCTCCCCGCGCCCTTCGCTCGCCAGCCGCCGCTCCGCCGCGCGAGTTCCTCGCCGGCAAAGCCTCCGCCGCCTCCGGCCGACGCGCCCCGCCTCGACCCCGCGCCCGGCCTCGCCGCCATTCGTCGCTGGTGCCGCAGACGCCACCCCGCGCCCCGCCGGCTCTCCCCGTCCCCGCGTCTGCAGGGCCGCCGCCGCCCAGATCCGGTCGAGGGCGACGCGCTCCGGCGACCCCGGCGCCCTCCGGCGAGCCGCCGCCGCCTGGGACCTCCTCTTCCTCGCCAGATCCCCGATCTGCTCCGCCTCCGTGAACCGTTCCGGCGCCGTTGACTTTTCCCCTCGAGGTGGTGAAATTCTGCCAAGTCCCCGAATCTGTGACATTATCATGCCATGTTCATCGCATCATATCTCTGCATCCGTAGCTCCGTTTTGTGCGTGTAATATGTCAAATTGTTAATCTCAATGAGTACTTCATTTCATTCCATTGCATCATGTTCATTTGAGCTCATCTTGCTGCCTGAATCATCGTTGCAAGAGT
The DNA here is from genome assembly GCF_018294505.1 of Triticum aestivum. Lineage (NCBI taxonomy): Eukaryota > Viridiplantae > Streptophyta > Magnoliopsida > Poales > Poaceae > Triticum > Triticum aestivum. The sequence goes on from NC_057795.1 coordinate 444,198,902, forward strand.
GATTCATAATGTTGTCTGCTGTCTGTTAACAGAACTTGCTCTTTTGTCATTTTTGCCATGATTGATGTGTGCATCCTATGAGGTTGATGTCTACATGTGTTTTGAAATATGCCATGTCTTCTTTACAGAGGTGCTTACCGTGTATTTTTGTGATCAATGTGGTGACTAGCACAAGCATGCAAACTAGGCTTCGTAATGTTGCTGTTTTTAGTCCCTGTTCTGCTGTTATTTTAATGCCTTGTAAACTTGATGCTACAGAGAGATCCATGCATATTTAGATATACTTCAGTAAGGGTGTTTTGAACATATGGTTATGCTCTATTCATTCATGCCCCTGTTTGCAATTATGGAGTAGTCTAGCATGTCATTTTCGTGCTCTACTTTTGCTACAAAATGTTTCCTGCCAGATTGTTTACATGTTATTCAGTTTTGCCAAGGTTGTTGTAGTTGATCCTTGCATGCTATGAACTTGTTCTTGCTTTGGTTAGCTTCATAAACATGTCTTCTTGCTGATGCTATACTATTCTTGTCATGCAATTGAAGGAAATATGCCCTAGAGGCAATAATAAAGTTATTATTTATTTCCTTAAATCATGATAAATGTTTATTATTCATGCTAGAATTGTATTAACCGGAAACATAATACATGTGTGAATACATAGACAAACATAGTGTCACTAGTATGCCTCTACTTGACTAGCTCGTTTATCAAAAATGGTTATGTTTCCTAGCCATGGACAAAAGAGTTGTCATTTGATTAACGGGATCACATCATTAGGAGAATGATGTGATTGACATGACCCATTACGTTAGCCTAGCACTTGATCGTTTAGTATGTTGCTATTGTTTTCTTCATGACTTATACATGTTCCTGTAACTATGAGATTATGCAACTCCTGTTTACTGGAGGAACACTTTGTGTGCTACCAAACGTCACAACATAACTGGGTGATTATAAAGGTGCTCTACATGTGTCTCCAAAGGTACATGTTGAGTTGGCATAATTCGAGATTAGGTTTTGTCACTCCGATTGTTGGAGAGGTATCTCTGGGCCCTCTCGGTAATACACATCACTTAAGCCTTGCAAGTATTGTAACTAATGAGCTAGTTATGAAATGATGTATTACGGAACGAGTAAAGAGACTTGCCGGTAACGAGATTGAACTAGGTATTGGATACCGACGATCGAATCTCGGGCAAGTAACATACCGATGACAAAGGGAACAATGTATGTTGTTATGCGGTTTGATCGATAAAGATCTTCGTAGAATATGTAGGAACCAATATGGACATCCAGGTTCCGCTATTGGTTATTGACCAAGAATAGTTCTAGGTCATGTCTACAGAGTTCTCGAACCCGTAGGGTCCGCACGCTTAAGGTTTCGATGACAGTTATATTATGAGTTTATGAGTTTTGATGTACCGAAGGAGTTCGGAGTCCTGGATGAGATCGGGGACATGACGAGGAGTCTCGAAATGGTCGAGACGTAAAGATCGATATATTGGACGACTATATTCAGAGTTTGGAAAGGTTCCGAGTGATTCGGGTATTTTTCGGAGTACCGGAGAGTTACAGGAATTCGCCGGGGAGTATATGGGCCTTATTGGGCCATACGAGAATAGAGGAGAGAGGCCAAAAGGAAGGAGGCCTGCGCCCCCCCTCTGGTCCGATTTGGACAAGGGGCGCAGCCCCCTCTTTCCCCTTCTCCTACTCCAACAAGGGAGGTGGAATCCTACTAGGACTAGGGAGTCCTAGTAGGACTCCACACTTGGCGCGCCCCCTCCTAGGGCCGGCCTCCTCCCCCTTGCTCGTTTATATACGGGGGCAGGGGGGCACCCCATGACACACAAGTTGATCTACGGATCGTTCCTTAGCCGTGTGCGGTGCTCCCCTCCACCATATTCCACCTTGGTCATATCGTCGTGGAGTTTAGGCAAAGCCCTGCGCCGGTAGAACATCATCATCGTCACCACGCCGTCGTGCTGACGGAACTCATCCCCGAAGCTTTGCTGGATCGGAGCCCGGGGATCGTCATCGAGCTGAACGTGTGCTGAACTCGGAGGTGCCGTATGTTCGGTGCTTGGATCGGTCGGATCATGAAGACGTACGACTACATCATCCGCGTTGTCATAACGCTTCCGCTTACGGTCTACGAGGGTACGTGGACAACACTCTCCCCTCTCGTTGCTATGTCATCACCATGATCTTGCGTGTACGTAGGAATGTTTTTGAAATTACTACGTTCCCCAACAGTGGTATCAGAGCCTGATTTTATGCGTAGATGTCATATGCACGAGTAGAACACAAGTGAGTTGTGGGCGATACAAGTTATACTGCTTACCAGCATGTCATACTTTGGCTCAGCGGTATTGTGAGATGAAGCGGCCCGGACCGACATTACGCGTACGCTTACGCGAGACTGGTTTCACCGTTACGAGCACTCGTGCTTAAGGTGGCTGGCGGGTGTCTGTCTCTCTCACTTTAGCTGAATCGAGTGTGGCTACGCCCGGTCCTTGCGAAGGTTAAAACAGCACTAATTTGATGAACTATCGTTGTGGTTTTGATGCGTAGGTAAGAATGGTTCTTGCTAAGCCCGTAGCAGCCACGTAAAACTTGCAACAACAAAGTAGAGGACATCTAACTTGTTTTTGCAGGGCATGTTGTGATGTGATATGGTCAAGACGTGATGCTATATTTTATTGTATGAGATGATCATGTTTTGTAACCGAAGTTATCGGCAACTGGCAGGAGCCATATGGTTGTCGCTTTATTGTATGAAATGCAAATGCCCTGTAATTGCTTTACTTTATCACTAAGCGGTAGCGATAGTCGTAGAAGCAATAGATGGCGTAAATGACAATGATGCTAAGATGAAGATCAAGGTGTCCCGCCGGTGACGATGGTGATCACGATGGTGCTTCGGAGATGGAGATCACAAGCACAAGATGATGATGGCCATATCATATCACTTATATTGATTGCATGTGATGTTAATCCTTTATGCATCTTATCTTGCTTTGATTGACAGTAGCATTTTAAGATGGTCTCTCACTAAAATTATCAAGAAGTGTTCTCCCAGAGTATGCACCGTTGCCAAAGTTCGTCGTGCTCAGACACCACGTGATGATCGGGTGTGATAAGCTCTACGTCCATCTACAACGGGTGCAAGCCAGTTTTTGCACACGCAGAATATTCAGGTTATACTTGACGAGCCTAGCATATATAGATATGGCCCCGGAACACAGAGACCGAAAGGTCGAGCGTGAATCATATAGTAGATATGATCAACATAGTGATGTTCACCATTGAAAACTACTCCATCTCACGTGATGATCGGTTATGGTTTAGTTGATTTGGATCACGTAATCACTTAGATGACTAGAGAGATGTCTATCTAAGTGGGAGTTCTTAAGTAATATGATTAATTGAACTTAAATTTATCATGAACTTAGTCCTGGTAGTATTTTGCAAATTATGTTGTAGATCAATAGCTTGCGTTGTTGCTTTCATATGTTTATTTTGATATGTTCCTAGAGAAAATTGTGTTGAAAGATGTTAGTAGCAATGATGCGGATTGGATCTGTGATCTGAGGTTTATCCTCATTGCTGCAGAGAAGAATTATGTCCTTAATGCACCGCTAGGTGACAGACCTATTGCAGGAGCAGATACAGACGTTATGAACGTTTGACTAGCTCAATATGATGACTACTTGATAGTTTAGTGCACCATGCTTAACGCCTTAGAATCGGGACTTCAAAGACGTTTTGAACGTCATGGACCATATGAGATGTTCCAGGAGTTGAAGTTCATATTTCAAGCAAATATGCGAGTTGAGAGATATAAAGTCTCCAACAAGTTCTATGGCTAAAAGATGGAGGAGAATCGCTCAACTAGTGAGCATGTGCTCAGATTGTCTGGGTATTAAAATTGCTTGAATCAAGTGGGAGTTAATCTTCCAGATAAGATAGTGATTGACAGAATTCTCTAGTCACCATCACTAAGTTACTAGAACTTCGTGATGAACTATAGTATGCAAGGGATGACGAAAACGATTCCTGAGCTCTTCGTGATGTTGAATCGACGAAGGTAGAAATCAAGAAAGAGCATCAAGTGTTGATGATTGACAAGACCACTAGTTTCAAGAAAAGGGCAAAGGGAAAGAAAGGGAAACTTTAAGTAGAATGGCAAACAAGTTGTCACTCCCGCGAAGAAGCCCAAAGCTGAACCAAAGCCTGAAACTGAGTGATTATACTGCAAAGGAAATGGTCACTGGAAGCGGAAATGCCCTGGATATTTGGTGGATAAGAAGGATGGCAAAGTGAACAAGGGTATATTTGATATACAGGTTATTGATGTGTACCTTACTAGTGTTTATTGTAGCCCCTGAGTATTTGATACTTGTTCAGGTGCTAAATATTAGTAACCCGAAATAGGAGTTACAAAATAAACAGAGACTAGTTGAAGGGGAAGTGACGATGAGTGTTGGAAGTGGTTCCAAGATTGATATGATCATCATCACACACTCCCTATACTTTTGGGATTAGTGTTAAACCTAAATAAATGTTATTTGGCGTTTGCGTTGAACATAAATATGATTTGATCATGTTTAGTGTGATACGGTTATTCATTTAAAGTCAAAGAATAATTGTTGTTCTGTTTACATGAATAAAACCTTCGATGGTTATACACCCAATGAAAATAGTTTGTTGGATCTCGATCGTAGTAATACACATATTGATGCCAAAAGATGCAAAGTTAATAATGATAGTGCAACTTATTTGTGGCACTGCCGTTTGGGTCATATCGGTGTAAAGCACGTAAAGAAACTCCATAAAGATGGATTTTTGGAATCTCTTGGTTATGAATCATTTGATGCTTGCGAACCGTGCCTTTTGGGCAAGATGACTAAAACTCCGTTCTCCGGAACAATGGAATGAGCTACTGACTTGATGGAAATAATACATACCGATGTATATGGTCCAATGAGTGTTGATGCTCGTGGCGGGTATCGTTATTTTCTGACCTTCACAAGATGAATTGAGTAGATATGAGAATATCTACTTAATGAAGCACAAGTCTGAAACATTTGAAAAGTTCAAAGAATTTCAGAGTGAAGTGGAGAATGATCGTAACAAGAAAATAAAGTTTCTGCAATTTGATCGCGGAGACAAATATTTGAGTTACGAGTTTGGTCTTCAATTAAAACAATGTGGAATAGTTTCACAAACTCATGCCACCTGGAACACCACAGCTTAATGGTGTGTCCGAACATCATAACAGTACTTTATTGTAGTGCAATCTATGATGTCTCTTACTGATTTACCACTATCGTTTTGGGGTTATGCATTAAAGACAACTGCATTCACTTTAAATAGGGCACCATCAAAATTCGTTGAGACGACGCCTTATAAACTGTGGTTTAGCAAGAAACCGAAGTTATCGTTTCTTAAAGTTTGGGGCTGCGATGCTTAGGTAAAAAAGTTTCAACCTGATAAGCTCGAACCCAAATCGGAGAAGTGCGTCTTCATAGAATACCCAAAGGAAACTGTTGGGTACACCTTCTATCATAGATCCAAAGGCAATATATTCGTTGCTAAAATGGATCCTTTCTAGAGAAGGAGTTTCTCTCGAAAGAAGTGAGTGGGAGGAAAGTAGAACTTGATGAGGTAATTGTACCTTCTCCCTTAATTGGAAAGTAGTTCATCACAGAAATCAGTTCCAGTGATTCCTACACCAATTAGTGAGGAAGTTAATGATGATGATCATGAAACTTCAAATCAAGTTGCTACCAAACCTCGTAAGTCTTCCAGAGTAAGATCCGCACCAGAGTGGTACAGTAATCATGTTCTGGAAGTCATGTTACTAGACCATGATGAACCTACGAACTATGAGGAAGCGATGAGGAGCCCAGATTCCATGAAATGGCTTGAGGCCATAAAATCTGAGATATGATCCATGTATGAGAACAAAGTATGATTGACTTGCTCAATGATCAGCAAGCCATGTTAAATAAATGGATCTTCAAGAGGAAGACGGACACTGATAGTAGTGTTACTATCTACTAAGCTCGACTTGTTGCGAAATGTTTTCAACAAGTTCAAGGTGTTGAATACAATGAGATTTTCTCACTTGTATCGAAGCTTAAGTCTGTCTGAATCATGTTAGCAATTGACACATTTTATGAAATCTGGCAAATGGTTGTCAAAACTGCATTCCTTAATGGATTTATTAAAGAAGAGTTGTATATGATGCAACCAGAAAGTTTTTGTCAATCCTAAAGATGCTAACAAAGTGTGCAAGCTCCAGCAATCCATCAATGGACTGGTACAAGCATCTCGGAGTTGGAATATACACTTTGATGAGTTGATCAAAGCATATGGTTTTATACAGACTTTTGAAAGACCTGTATTTACAAGAAAGTGAGTGGGAGCACTACAGCATTTCTGATAATTATATGTGAATGACATATTATTAATTGGGAATGATGTAAAATTTTCTGGAAAGCATAAAGGAGTGTTTGAAAGGAGTTTTTCAAAGAAAGACCTCAGTAAAGCTACTTACATATTGAGCATCCAGATCTATTGAGATAGATCAAGACGCTTGATAAGATTTTCAATAAGTACATACCTTGAAAAGATTTTGAAGTAGTTCAAAATGGAACAGTCAAAGAAAGAGTTCTTGCCTGTGTTGCAAAGGTATGAAATTGAGTAAGACTCAAATCCCGACCATGGCAGAAGATAGAAAGAGAATGAAAGTCATTCCCTATGCATTCAGTCATAGGTTCTATAAAAGTATGCCATGCTATGGACCAGACCTATTGTATACTCTGCCCTGGTTTGGCAAGGGAGTACAATAGTGATCTAATAGTAGATCACTGGACAGCGGTCAAGAATATCCTTAGTGAGGACTAAGGAGATATTTCTCGATTATGGAGGTGATAAAAGAGTTCATCGTAAAGAGTTACATCGATGCAAGCTTTTACACCGATCCAGATGACTCTAAGTCACAATCTGGATACATATTGAAAGTGGGAGCAATTAGCTAGAGTAGCTCCATGCAAAGCATTGTAGACATAGAATATTTGCAAAATACATATGGCTCTGAATGTGACAGACCCGTTGACTAAACCTCTCTCACGAGCAAAACATGATCATACCTTAGTACTCTTTGGGTGTTAATCACATAGCGATGTGAACTAGATTATTGACTCTAGTAAACCCTTTGGGTGTTGATCGCATGATGATGTGAACTATGGGTGTTAATCACATACAGATGTGAATATTGGTGTTGAATCACATGATGATGTGAACTAGATTATTGACTCTAGTGCAAGTGGGAGACTGAAGGAAATAGGCCCTAGAGGCAATAATAAAGTTATTATTTATTTCCTTAAATCATGATAAATGTTTATTATTCATGCTAGAATTGTATTAACCGGAAACATAATACATGTGTGAATACATAGACAAACATAGTGTCACTAGTATGCCTCTACTTGACTAGCTCGTTTATCAAAAATGGTTATGTTTCCTAGCCATGGACAAAAGAGTTGTCATTTGATTAACGGGATCACATCATTAGGAGAATGATGTGATTGACATGACCCATTACGTTAGCCTAGCACTTGATCGTTTAGTATGTTGCTATTGTTTTCTTCATGACTTATACATGTTCCTGTAACTATGAGATTATGCAACTCCTGTTTACCGGAGGAACACTTTGTGTGCTACCAAACGTCACAACATAACTGGGTGATTATAAAGGTGCTCTACAGGTGTATCCAAAGGTACATCTTGAGTTGGCATAATTCGAGATTAGGTTTTGTCACTCCGATTGTCGGAGAGGTATCTCTGGGCCCTCTCGGTAATACACATCACTTAAGCCTTGCAAGCATTGTAACTAATGAGCTAGTTATGAAATGATGTATTACGGAACGAGTGAAGAGACTTGCCAGTAGCGAGATTGAACTAGGTATTGGATACCGACGATCGAATCTCGGGCAAGTAACATACCGATGACAAAGGGAACAATGTATGTTGTTATGCGGTTTGACCGATAAAGATCTTCGTAGAATATGTAGGAACCAATATGGACATCCAGGTTCCGCTATTGGTTATTGACCAAGAATAGTTCTAGGTCATGTCTACATAGTTCTCGAACCCGTAGGGTCCGCACGCTTAAGGTTTCGCTGACAGTTATATTATGAGTTTATGAGTTTTGATGTACCGAAGGAGTTTGGAGTCCCGAATGAGATCGGGGACACGACGAGGAGTCTCGAAATGGTCGAGACGTAAAGATCGATATATTGGACGACTATATTCGGAGTTCGGAAAGGTTCCGAGTGATTCGGGTATTTTTCGGAGTACCGGAGAGTTATGGGAATTCGCCGGGGAGTATATGGGCCTTATTGGGCCATACGGGAATAGAGGAGAGAGGCCAAAAGGAAGGAGGCCTGCGCCCCCCCTCTGGTCCGAATTGGACAAGGGGCGCAGCCCCCCTTTCCTTCTTCCTCTCCCCCTCTTTCCCCTTCTCCTACTCCAACAAGGGAGGTGGAATCCTACTAGGACTAGGTAGGACTAGGGAGTCCTAGTAGGACTCCACACTTGGCGCGCCCCCTCCTAGGGCCGGCCTCCTCCCCCCTTGCTCCTTTATATACGGGGGCAGGGGGACACCCCATGACACACAAGTTGATCTACGGATTGTTCCTTAGCCGTGTGCGGTGCCCCCCTCCACCATATTCCTCCTCGGTCATATCGTCGCGGAGTTTAGGCGAAGCCCTGCGCCGGTAGAACATCATCATCGTCACCATGCCATCGTGCTGACGGAACTCATCCCCGAAGCTTTGCTGGATCGGAGCCCGGGGATCGTCATCGAGCTGAACGTGTGCTGAACTCGGAGGTGCCGTACTTTCGGTGCTTGGATCTGTCGGATCGTGAAGACGTACGACTACATCAATCGCGTTGTCATAACGCTTCCGCTTACAGTCTACGAGGGTACGTGGACAACACTCTCCCCTCTCGTTGCTATGCCATCACCATGATCTTGCGTGTACGTAGGAATTTTTTTGAAATTACTATGTTCCTCAACAGCGATGACTTGTGGTGAGTGAATCAAGCTTGTTAAGTAGTGTACTTGCTGTTGCTGTTTTGCTAGGCAAAATCTGTTATTTCGTGATGCTATGTAAACCTGCTGCTACAAGTCATTCTATGCATAATCTGGAGATGTTCACTAAGGGTGTTTTGTTATACATGTTATGCTCTATCCATTCATGCCCCTGGTTGCAATTATAGCCTGCTGTAGCTTGTTGTAATCTTGCTCCAAAGTAGCTAAATAATGTTGCTATCAGCCTGTTAACATTAATTTCAGTTGTTGCCATGATTGTTGCTAGTGATCCGTGTACCCTATGAACTTGCTCTTGCCATGCTTAGCTTCATAATCATGTCTTCTTGTTGTTGGTTTCCTTGCCATGCCATGTATTGCTCTGTGGTGAATGGTACAAGCTCACAAACATGCCTTCTTATTGTTGTTCCTGCCATGTTTGAATATGTAATATAACTTGCCATGTTTACATGGGTGCCATCATATCTTATGATCCTTTTTGGCTCATGGTCAGTAAGGGACTTTTGTTCTATGCAATTAGTAGATTCATGCCATGCATTTTTTGCCATGTTAAGTTCCTGTAACATGTTGTTTGATAGCTCTAAACATTGCAACCTGATGTTATTTTCTGCAAAGTCTGAACTGTTATTATTTGCAATCTTGCCATGTGTGTCTGAGCATGTTTTATTGATTTCTGGAGATAGCTCAGTGTTCATGTTTTATTATGCTTTACATGTACTTCATGCCCATGCCTTTTGTTTTCTTGTTGAGGTGCTGTAGCATATTATTTTGATGCTTGCAATATGCCTAGTTGCTGTTTTGGACAGATTGTTGCTATAACTTGTTTCATGTGTGTGTGTGTTGAACCGTTGCTCCGTTTTGAGTGTGCTCCATATGAAACTTGCTTAGAATTGCATGTAGTTTCATATTATCATGTTGCATCCTTGTTTTGAGGCGTTTGCTTGATGTTTGGGTGCATTTTGCATCGATGCCATGTTTAACTTGTTTTGCTCATATCTTCTAGGCCGTAGCTCCGAACTAAATGAACTTTATATGTAACTTGACTAGAATCTCGTGTAGATCATCTTTGTGCATCTTAACTTGCTGTTTAACAACTGGAACATAAGGTTTATTGAGATCTGGACCAATTTCGAAAATTGCATATGAGGACTTACCGGAATTGTTATATGTTGTTCCCGGCCTCATTTAAACTTGCCTTGATGTGTTGTTCTTGTTTGCATCATCTCTTGCCATGAGTAGCTTCATGTAGCTTTGTCATGCATCATGCTTGTTGTGCATCATGTCTTGTTCATGTGTGGTGTGTTTACCATGTTGTGTGCTTCTTTTTGATAGTTCCTGTTTCGTTGCGATCGTGAGGATTCGTTCGTCTACGCTTGGTTCGTCTTCGTGGCTTCATCTTCTTCATGGACTCGTTCTTCTTCCTAGCGGGATTTCAGGCAAGATGACCGCTACCCTGGATCTCACTACTATCATTGCTATGCTAGTTGCTTTTTTTCTATCGCTATGCTGCGTTACCTATCTTTTGCTCTTCAAGCCTCCCCAAATTGCCATGAACCTCTAACCTTTGACACCCTTCCTAGCAAACCGTTGCTTGGCTATGTTACCGCTTTGCTCAGCCCTCTTATAGCGTTGCTAGTTGCGGGTGAAGTTGAAGATTGCTCCATGGTGGACAAGATTATGTTGGGATATCACAATATCTCTTATATTATTATTAATGCATCTATATACTTGGTAAAGGGTGGAAGGCTTGGCCTTATGCCTGGTGTTTTGTTCCACTCTTGCCGCCCTAGTTTCCGTCATACCGATGTTATGTTCCCGGATTTTGCGTTCCTTACGCGGTTGGGTGATTTATGGGACCCCCTTGACAGTTCGCTTTGAATAAAACTCCTCCAGCAAGGCACAACCTTGGTTTTACCATTTGCCTCACCACCACCTATATTTCCCTTGGGAGTAATTAACCCAAGGGTCATCTTTATTACAGCCCCCCCGGGCCAATGCTTGTCTAAGTGTTGGTCCAAACTAGAGCACCATGCGGGACCATCCCTTGGCAACTTGGGTTACGTCGGTACCTGTACGCTTAGCTTATCCGGTGTTGCCCTGAGAACGAGATATGTGCAGCTCCTATCGGGATTGTAGGCGCATCGGGCGGTCTTGCTGGTCTTGTTTTACCATTGTCGAAATGTCTTGTAAACCGGGATTCCGAGTCTGATCGGGTCTTCCTGGGAGAAGGTATATCCTTCGTTGATCGCGAGAGCTTATCATGGGATAAGTTGGGACACCCCTGCAGGGTATAATCTTTCGAAAGCCGTGCCTGTGGTTATAGATAGATGGGAATTTGTTAATGTCCGGTTGTAGATAACTTGACACCAGATCTGAATTAAAACGCATCAACCGCGTGTGTAGCCGTGATGGTCTCTTTTCGGCGGAGTCCGGGAAGTGAACATGGTTTCTGTGTTATGTTTGACGTAAGTAGGAGTTCAGGATCACTTCTTGATCATTGCTAGCTTCATGACCGTTCTGCTTGCTCTCTTCTCGCTCTTATTTGCGTATGTTAGCCACCATATATGCTTAGTCGCTGCTGCAGCCTCACCACTTTACCCCTTCCATTCCCTTTAAGCTTTGCTAGTCTTGATACCCATGGTAATGGGATTGCTGGGTCCTCGTGGCTCACAGATTACTACAACCACAGTTGCAAGTACAGGTTTTGCGATGATCATGACGCGAGAGCGATGCTTGCTTGCGTTGAGTTCTTCTTCTGCTTCTTCGATCAGGGGATAGGTTCCAGGTCGGCAGCCTGGGCTATCAGGGTGGATGTCGTTTGAGTTTCTGTTTGTGTTTCATCCGTAGTCGGATGATGCTCTTATGTATGATGATGTTGTATTCGTGTGGCATTCTATGCCTCTTGTATGTATCCCTACCTATTATGTAATGTTGATGTAATGATATCCACCTTGCAAAAGCGTTTCAATATGCGGGTCTATCCTTGGTGGGACCTTCGAGTTCCTTTTGGATAGGGTCGCATATTGGGTGTCACAAGCATAGAATTTTTTTTATTTTCTGCAACATTCCCTAACAGTGGCATCATGAGCTAGGTCTATGCGTAGCTTCTTTGCACGAGTAGAACACAAATTTGTTGTGGGCGTAGATGTTGTCAATTTTCTTGCCACTACTAGTCTTATCTTGTTTCGGCGGCATCATGGGATGAAGCGGCCCGGACCGACCTGACACGTACGCTTACGTGAGACAGGTTCCACCGACTGACATGCACTAGTTGCATAAGGTGGCTAGCAGGTGTCTGTCTCTCCCACTTTAGTCGGATCGGATTCGATGAAAAGGGTCCTGATGAAGGGTAAATAGAAATTGGCATATCACGTTGTGGCTTTCATGTAGGTAAGAAATGTTCTTGCTAGAACCCTATTGCAGCCACGTAAAACATGCAACAACAATTAGAGGACGTCTAATTTGTTTTTGCAGCATATGCCTTGTGATGTGATATGGCCAAAAGGTTGTGATGAATAATATATATATGTGATGTATGAGATCATGTTCTTGTAATAGGAATCACGACTTGCATGTCGATGAGTATGACAACCGGCAGGAGCCATAGGAGTTGTCTTAATTATTGTATGACATGCATGTCAATGAATAAACGTCATGTAATTACTTTACTTTATTGCTAAACCATTAGTCATAGTAGTAGAAGTAATAGTTGGCGAACAACTTCATGGAGACACGATGATGGAGATCATGGTGTCATGCCGGTGACGAAGATGATCATGGTGCCCCGAAGATGGAGATCAAAGGAGCAATATGATATTGGCCATATCATGTCACTATTTGATTGCATGTGATGTTTATCATGTTTTTGCATCTTATTTGCTTAGAACGACGGTAGTAAATAAGATGATCCCTCATAATAATTTCAAGAAAGTGTTCCCCCTAACTGTGCGCTGTTGCGAAAGTTCGTTGTTTCGAAGCACCACGTGATGATCGGGTGTGATAGATTCCAACATCCACATACAACGGGTGTAAGACAGATTTACACATGCAAAACACTTAGGTTGACTTGACGAGCCTAGCATGTACAGACATGGCCTCGGAACACAAGAGACCGAAAGGTCAAACATGAGTCGTATGGAAGATACGATCAACATGGAGATGTTCACCGATGATGACTAATCCGTCTCACGTGATGATCGGACACGGTCTAGTTGAGTCCGATCATGTATCACTTAGATGACTAGAGGGATGTCTAATCTGAGTGGGAGTTCATTAAATAATTTGATTAGATGAACTTAATTATCATGAACTTAGTCTAAAAAAACCTTCGCAAAATGTCTTGTAGATCAAATGGCCAACACTCATGTCAACCTCTACTTCAACGCGATCCTAGAGAAAACCAAGCTGAAAGATGATGGCAGCAACTATACGGACTGGGTCCGGAACCTGAGGATCATCCTCATAGCTGCCAAGAAAGCATATGTCCTAGAAGCACCGCTAGGTGAAGCACCCATCCCAGAGAACCAAGACGTTATGAACGCTTGGCAGTCACGTGCTGATGATTACTCTCTCGTTCAGTGCGGCATGCTTTACAGCTTAGAACCTGGGCTCCAAAAGCGTTTTGAGAAACATGGAGCATATGAGATGTTCGAAGAGCTAAAAATGGTTTTCCAAGCTCATGCCCGGGTCGAGAGATAGGAAGTCTCCGACAAGTTCTATAGTTGTAAGATGGAGGAAAATAGTTCTGTCAGTGAGCACATACTCAAAATGTCTAGGTTGCACAACCGCTTGTCACAGCTGGACATTAACCTCCCAGATGAGGCGGTCATTGACAGAATACTTCAGTCGCTCCCACCTAGCTACAAGAGCTTTATGATGAACTACAATATGTAGGGGATGGTGAAAACTATTCCTGAAGTATTTTCAATGCTGAAATCGGCGAAGGTGGAAATCAAAAAGGAGCATCAAGTGTTGATGGTCAATAAAACCAATAGTTTCAAGTAAGGCAAGGGTAGGAAGAACTTCAAGAAGGACGGCAATGGAGTTGTCGCACCCGGTAAGCCAGTTGCCGGGAAGAAGCCAAAGAATGGACCCCAGCCTGAGACTGAGTGCTTTTATTACAAAGGGAAGGGTCACTGGAAGCGGAACTGCCCCAAATACTTAGCGGACAAGAAGGCCGGCAACACTAAAGGTATATGTGATATACATGTAATTGATGTGTACCTTACCAGTACTCGTAGTAGCTCCTGTGTATTTGATACCGGTGCGGTTGCTCATATTTGTAACTCAAAATGGGAGATGCGGAATAAGCGGAGACTGGCGAAGGACGAGGTGACGATGTGCGTCGGGAATGGTTCCAAGGTCGATGTGATCGCCGTCGGCACGCTACCTCTACATTTACCTACGGGGTTAGTTTTAAACCTCAATAATTGTTATTTAGTGCCAGCTTTGAGCATGAACATTGTATCTGGATCTCGTTTAATACGAGATGGCTACTCATTTAAATCCGAGAATAATGGTTGTTCTATTTATATGAGAGATATGTTTTATGGTCATGCCCCGCTGGTCAATGGTTTATTCTTAATGAATCTCGAATGTGATGTTACACATATTCATAGTGTGAATACCAAAAGATGTAAGATTGATAATGATAGTCCCACATATCTGTGGCACTACCGCCTTGGTCACATTGGTGTCAAACGCATGATGAAGCTCCATACAGATGGACTTTTGGAGTCTCTTGATTTCGAATCATTTGACACGTGTGAACCATGCCTCATGGGTAAAATGACCAAGACTCCGTTCTCTGGAACAATGGAGCGAGCAACCAACTTATTGGAAATTATACATACTGATGTGTGCAGTCCAATGAGCGTTGAGGCTCGCGGTGGCTATCGTTATGTTGTCACTCTCACTAATGACTTAAGTAGATATGAGTATGTCTACTTGATGAAACACAAGTCTGAGACCTTTGAAAAGTTCAAGGAATTTCAGAATGAGGTAGAGAATCAACGTGACCGGAAAAAAAAGTTCTTATGATCAGATCGTGGAGGAGAATATTTAAGTCACGAATTTGGTACGCACTTAAGGAAATGTGGAATTGTTTCACAACTCACGCCGCCTGGAACACCTCAGCATAACGGTGTGTTCGAACGTCGTAATCGCTCTTTATTGGATATGGTGCGGTCTATGATGTCTCTTACCGATTTACCGCTATCATTTTGGGGTACGCTTTAGAGACAGCTACATTCACTTTAAATAGGGCACCGTCTAAATCCGTTGAGACGACACCGTATGGATTATGGTTTGGGAAGAAACCTAAGTTGTTGTTTCTAAAAGTTTGGGGATGTGATGCTTATGTCAAGAAACTTCAACCTGAAAAGCTCGAACCCAAGTTTGAAAAATGCGTCTTCATAGGATAACCTAAGAAAACCATTGGGTATACCTTCTACCTCAAATCCGAAGGCAAGATCTTTGTTGCCAAGAATGGGTCCTTTCTGGAGAAAGAGTTTCTCTCGAAAGAAGTAAGTGGGAGGAAAGTGGAACTTGATGAAGTACTACCTCTTGAACCGGTAAGTAGCGTAGCTCAGGAAGATGTTCTTGTAGTGCCTACACCGACTGGAGAGGAAGTTAATGATGATGATCAAGGTACTTCGGATCAAGTTACTACTGAACTTCGTAGGTCCACAAGGACACGTTCCACACCAGAGTGGTATGGCAACCCTGTCCTGGAAATCATGTTGTTAGACAACGGTGAACCTTCGAACTATGAAGAAGCGATGGCGGGCACAGATTCCAACAAATGGCTTGAAGCCATGCAATCCGAGATAGGATCCATGTATGAAAACAAAGTATGGACTTTGACAGACTTGCCCGATGATCGTCGAGTGATAGAAAACAAATGGATCTTTAAGAAGAAGACGGACGCAGATGGTAATGTTACCATCTATAAAGCTCGACTTGTCGCTAAGGGTTATCGACAAATTCAAGGGTTGACTACGATGAGACTTTCTCTCCAATAGCGAAGCTGAAGTCCGTTCGAATCATGTTAGCAATTGCCGCATACTATGATTATGAGATATGGCAAATGGACGTCAATAAGGCATTCCTTAACGGCTATCTTAAGGAAGAACTGTATATGATGCAACCAGAAGGTTTTGTCGATCCTGAGAATGCTAACAAGGTATGCAAACTCCAGTGATCCATTTATGGGCTGGTGCAAGCATCTCGGAGTTGGAACATTCGCTTTGATGAGATGATCAAAGCGTTTGGGTTTATGCAGACCTATGGAGAAGCCTGCGTTTACAAGAAATTGAGTGGGAGCTCTGTAGCATTTCTCATATTATATGTAGATGGCATACTTTTGATGGGAAATGATATAGAACTTTTGGACAGCATTAAGGCCTACTTGAATAAGGGTTTTTCAATGAAGGACCTTGGAGAAGCTGCTTACATATTAGGCATCAAGATCTATAGGGATAGATCGAGACGCCTCATAGGTCTTTCACAAAGCACATACCTTGATAAGATATTGAAGAAGTTCAATATGGATCAGTCCAAGAAGGGGTTCTTGCCTGTGTGGCAAGGTGTGAAATTGAGCTTGGCTCAATGCCCGACCACGCCAGAAGATAAAGAAAAGATGAGTGTCATCCCCTATGCCTCGGCTATAGGGTCTATTATGTATGCCATGCTGTGTACCAGACCTGATGTAAACCTTGCCGTAAGTTTGGTAGGAAGGTACCAAAGTAATCCCGGCATGGAACACTGGACAGCGGTCAAGAATATCCTGAAGTACCTGAAAAGGACAAAGGATATGTTTCTTGTTTATGGAGGTGACGAAGAGCTCGTCGTAAAGGGTTACGTCGATGCTAGCTTCGACACGGATCTGGATGACTCTAAGTCACAAACCGGATACGTGTATATTTTGAATGGATGGGCAGTAAGCTGGTGTAGTTTCAAGCAAAGCGTCATGGCGGGATCTACATGTGAAGCGGAGTACATGGCAGCCTCGGAGGCAGCGCATGAAGCAATATGGATGAAGGAGTTCATCACCGACCTAGGAGTCATACCCAATGCGTCGGGGCCGATCACTCTCTTCTATGACAACACTGGAGCTATTGCCCTTGCCGAGGAGCCCAAGTTTCACAAGAAGACCAGGCACATCAAGCGTCGCTTCAACTCCATTCGTGAAAATGTTCAAGATGGAGACATAGATATTTGCAAAGTACATACGGATCTGAATGTCGCAGATCCGTTGACTAAACCTCTTCCGCGAGCAAAACATGATCAACACCAGAACTCTATGGGTGTTTGATTCATCACAATGTAACTAGATTATTGACTCTAGTGCAAGTGGGAGACTGTTGGAAATATGCCCTAAAGGCAATAATAAAATGATTATTATTATATTTCCTTATTCATGATAATTGTCTATTATTCATGCTATAATTGTGTTATCCGGAAATCGTAATACATGCGTGAATACATAGACCACAACATGTCCCTAGTGAGCCTCTAGTTGACTAGCTCGTTGATCAACAGATAGTCATAGTTTCCTGACTATGGACATTGGATGTCATTGATAACGGGATCACATCATTAGGAGAATGATGTGATGGACAAGACCCAATCCTAAGCATAGCGCAAGATCGTGTAGTTCGTTTGCTAGAGCTTTTCCAATGTCAAGTATAATTTCCTTAGACCATGAGATCATGTAACTCCCGGATACCGCAGGAGTGCTTTGGGTGTACCAAACGTCACAATGTAACTGGGTGACTATAAAGGTATACTACGGGTATCCCCGAAAGTATCTGTGGGGTTGACACGGATCGGGACTGGGATTTGTCACTCCATATGACGGAGAGGTATCTCTGGGCCCACTCGGTAATGCATCATCATAATGAGCTCAATGTGACCAAGTGTTTGGTCACGGGATCTTGCATTACGGTATGAGTAAAGTGACTTGCCGGTAACGAGATTGAACGAGGTATTGGGATACCGGCGATCGAATCTCGGGCAAGTAACGTACCGATTGACAAAGGGAATTGTATACGGGATTACTTGAATCCTCGACATCATGGTTCATCCAATGAGATCATCGTGGAACATGTGGGATCCAACATGGGTATCCATATCCCACTATTGGTTACTGGCCGGAGAGCTGTCTCGGTCATGCTACGTGATTCCCGAACCCATAGGGTCTACACACTTAAGGTTCGGTGACACTAGGGTTGTAGAGATATTAGTATGCGGTAACCCGAAAGTTGTTCGGAGTCCCGAATGAGATCCCGAACGTCACGAGGAGTTCCGGAATGGTCCGGAGGTAAAGAATTGTATATAGGAAGTCTAGCTTCGGCCACCGGGAAAGTTTCAGGGGTCACCGGTATTGTACCGGGACCACCGGAAGGGCCCCAGCGGTCCACCGGGTGGGGCCACCTATCTCGGAGGGCCCCGTGGGCTGAAGAGGGAAGGGAACCAGGCCCTGGTGGGCTGGTGTGCCCCCCTTGGGCCTCCCCTGCGCCTAGGGTTAGAAACCCTAGGGGTGGGGGGGCGTCCCACTTGACTTGGGGGCCAAGTCCCCCTAGCCCCCCCCTTGAGTTGGGATCTCTAGGGGGCCGGCACACCCCCTAGGCCCCTATATAAAGAGGGGGGGAGGGAGGGCAGCCGCACCCTAGTCCCTGGCGCCTCCCTATCCCCCCGTACCACCTCTCCCTCTTGCCGAGTTTCGCGAAGCCCTGCCGAGATCGCCGCTGCTTCCACCACCACATCGTCGTGCTGCTAGATCTCCATCAACCTCTCCTTCCCCCTTGCTGGATCAAGAAGGAGGAGACGTCTTCCCCAACCGTACATGTGTTGAACGCAGAGGTGCTGTCCGTTCAGCACTAGGATCTTCGGTGATTTGGATCACGATGAGTACGACTCCCTCAACCCAGTTCTCTTGAACGCTTTCGCTCGCCATCTACAAGGGTATGTAGATGCACTCCTCTCTAGAGTTGCTAGATGACTCCATAGATTGATCTTGGTGAAGCGTAGAATTTTTTTTATTTTCTGCAACGTTCCCCAACATATGATTTATCATAAATATCAAACAGGACACTTTGAGAATTACGCGAGGACGTAAATTTAAACCTTCTCGCAAATGAATCAGTTAAATATTGGTACTGCGGGCACTTATCTTGCTTGAATGCCTGAAGGTCGACATTACGCACATATGCATGAAATTCATCCTTGATACCCGCTGCAACCATAAACGGCTCTGACGGCCATTCACAAGGCCGCACATCAGCTTCCCTTGGTGGTTTGTCGTCCAGCTCACATATCGCGATCCTGGGTCCTTTCTTTCTTGAAGAACCACCTTGGTACATTTTCCTGAACATATTTCTTTTTCTGCAATATTTTTGAAAATTATAGTAACTTCAAAATAAAAGTAAATCAAGCCGAACAAGATTGATAGCAACTACTCCTACAAGTGCCTAGAGCCTATATCATGCATTAGAATTACTTGGGACCTCATAAATTTAACATGCAAGCTCAAGAATAGGGTCACCAAGGCAGCAAGAATTTATAATGAATAAAGCACTAGAACAAAAACTAATTGGACAATGGAGGAGTCACATACCAAGCAACAATCTCCCAAAGCAGTTTTGCGAATGGAGCTTTGAGCAAGGAGATCAAAAATCACAACAAAATGAGCTATAACTCGTGCTTGAGCTGGATGGGGATTTTTTGGCAGGAAGCTGGAGTGTGTGGATGCAGGAATAAGTGGAGGGGGTCCACCGTGGGCCCACGAGATTGGGGCGTGCCCTCCACCCTCATGGCCAGGTGCTTGACCCCCTGCAGTGTTCTCAGTGCCTAAAATCCTCAAATAATCCATAAGAAATCATACTAAATTTGCAGGGAATTTGGAACACTTTTATTTTCGGGATATTTTTTATTGCATGGATAATTTAGAAAACAGACAGATAAAACTATTTTTGATTTATTTATTCTAAGTAACAGAAAGTAAAGAGAGGGTATAGAAGGTTGTGCCTTCTAGTTTCATCCATCTCATGATCATTAAAAGGAATCCACTAACAATGTTGATCAAGTCTTGTTAACAAACTCATTCCGAATCACATAAAACCGGAGAAATTTCGAAGTGACACTAGGTTACCTCAACGGGGATATGAAAATCCCCAATAATACGAATATCATACTTTTTCTTTGTAGTAGGAAGAGGAAATTCAAAACCTCCAAATATAATTGATGGAATTTTCCCAATAGAATTTATGCTAGGAACTTGAGGTTGTTTCCTCGGAAAATGTACCCTGTGCTCATTTCCATTAACATGAAATGTGACATTGCCTTTGTTGCAATCAATAACAACACCTGCAGTATTTAAAAAGGGTCTACCAAGGATAATCGACATACTGTCGTCCTCAGGAATATCAAGAATGACAAAGTCTATTAAGATAGTTACATTCACAATAACAACAAGCATGTCCTCACAAATGCCGACAGGTATAGCAGTTGATTTGATAGCCATTTGCAAAGATATCTCAGTAGGTGTCAACTTATTTAATTCAAGTCTACGGTACAAGGAAATAGGCATAAGACTAACACCGGCTCCTAAATCACATAAGGCAGTTTTAATATAATTTCTTTTGATGGAGCATGGTATAGTGGGTACTCCAGGATCACCAAGTTTCTTAGGTATTCCACCCTTAAAGGTATAGTTAACAAGCATGGTGGAAATTTCAGCTTCAGGTATTTTCCTCTTATTAGTGATGATATCTTTCATGTATTTAGCATAAGGGTTTGTTTTAAGCATATCAGTTAAGTGCATGGGTAAGAAAATAGGTCTAATCATTTCAGGAAAACGCTCAAAGTCCTCATCATCCTTTGTCTTGGATGGTTTAGGAGGAAAAGGCACGGGTTTCTGAACCCAAGGTTCTCTTTCCTTACCATGTTTCCTAGGAAAAAAATCCCTCTTATCATAACGTTGATTTCTTGATTGTGGGTTATCAAGATCAACAACAGGTTCAATTTCTATATCATTGTTATTACTAGGTTGAGCATCTACATGAACATCATGATTAGCATTATTATCAGGTTCATGTTCATCTCCGGTTTGTGTTTCAGCATCAGAGATAGAAGTATCATTAGGATTCTCAGGTTTTTCTACATTAGGTTCACTAGAAGCATGCAAAGTCCTATCACTTTTCTTTTTATTCTTCTTAGAGGAACTAGGAGCATCTAGATTATTATTCTGAGAATCTTGTTCAATCCTCTTAGGGTGGCCTTCAGGATACAAAGGTTCCTGAGTCATTTTACCAGTTCTAGTAGCCACTCTAACATCAAAGTCATGTTTATTATTTAGTTCATCTAGCAATTCATTCTGAGCCTTAAGTACTTGTTCAGCTTGAGTGGTAATCATAGAAGCATGTTTCCTAGTGATTTTAAGTTCACCCTTAGACATATAATCACTCAAGCGTCCAATCATATAAGCATTATTTTTCAATTATCTACTAACATAATCATTGAAACTTGCTTGTCTATCCATAAAGTCATCAAACTCATCTAAGCATTGGCTATGCCACTTAGTTGACAGAATTTCAACCTTATCGTATCTATAGAGAGAATTTACCTTCACTACATGTGTCGGGTTATCAAGATGATGTGTTTCTTCGATAGGCGGTATATTAAGACCATGTATCTCTTCAACAGGAGGTAAATTCTTAACGTCTTCAACTTTATTACCTTTTTCTTTCATTGATTTCTTTGCCTATTGCATATCTTCAGGACTGAGAAATAGAACACCTGTCTTCTTCGGAGTAGGTTTAGGAATGGGCTCAGGAGTTGGCTTAATTGGTTCAGGAATTGCCTCTAGAATTGCCTAAAGAAGAGTCCAATTATTTTCATTTTTCAACATATTATTCAATAACAATTTAGCTTGGTTGACTGTTCTTTCCCTAAAAACACAACCAGCACAACTATCCAAGTGGTCCTTGGAAGCATCAGTTAGTCCATTATAAAAGATATCAAGTATTTCATTTTTGTTAAGAGGGTGATCAGGCAAAGCATTAAGTAATCGGAGAAGCCTCCCCCAAGCTTGTGGGAGACTCTTTTCTTAAATTTGCACAAAATTATATATTTCCCGCAAGGCAGCTTGTTTCTTATGAGCAGGAAAATATTTAGCAGAGAAGTAATAAATGATATCCTAGGGACTACGCACACAACCAGGATCAAGCGAATTAAACCATGTCTTAGCATCACCCTTTAGTGAGAACGGAAATATCTTAAGGATATAATAATAGCGAGACTTCTCATCATTAGTAAACAGGGTGGCTATATCATTTAACTTAGTAAGATGTGCCACTACAGTTTCAGATTAGTGCCATAGAAAGGATCAGATTCAACTAAAGTAATAATCTCAGGATAAACAGAGAATTCATAATCCTTATGAGTAACAAAGATAGGTGAAGTGGCAAAAGCAGGGTCATGTTTCATTCTAGCATTCAGAGTCTTTTGTTTCAGCTTAGCTAGTAGTTTCTTAAGATATAATCTATCATTGCAAGCAAGAAAATCTCTAGCAGTTTCTTCATCCATAACATAACCCTCAGGAGCAACATGCAATTCATAATTAGGGGGAGAACCTTCATCATCGCTTTCATCAATAATTTCATTTTCAATAATTTCATTCTCCCTAGCCCTAGTAAGTTGTTCATCAAGAAATTCAGCTAATGGCACGGTAGTATCAAGCATAGAAATAGTTTCATCATAAGTATCATACATAGCAGAAGTGGCATCATCAATAACATGCGACATATAAGAATTCTTAGCAGTAGCAGGTTTAGGTGTCGCAAGCTTACTCATAATAGAAGGAGAATCTAGTACAGAGCTAGATGGCAGTTCCTTACCTCCCCTCATAGTTGATGGATAAATTTTAGTTCTTTGATCTTTAAAGTTCTTCATAGTGATCAGCAGATATAAATCCCATGTGACTCAAAGAATAGAGCTATGCTCCCTCGCAAAAGCGCCAAAAATTAGTCTTGATAACCCACAAGTGTAGGGGATCACAACAGCTTTTGAGGGTAGAGTATTCAACCCAAATTTATTGATTCGACACAAGGGGAACCAAAGAATATTCTTAAGTATTAGCAGTTGAGTTGTCAATTCAACCACACCTGGATAACTTAGTATATGCAGCAAAGTATTTAGTAGCAAAGTAGTATGATAGTAATGGTAACAGTGGCAAAAGTAAAGATAGCAGTATTGTAGTGATTGTAACAGTAGCAACGGTAAAGTAGATAAGCGAAGTACAATATATGAAAAGCTCATAGGCATTGGATTAGTGATGGATAATTATGTCGGATGTGATCCCTCATGTAATAGCTATAACATAGGGTGACATAGAACTAGCTCCAGTTCATTAATGTAATGTAGGCATGTATTCCGAATATAGTCATACGTGCTTATGGAAAAGAACTTGCATGACATCTTTTGTCCTACCCTCCCGTGGCAGCGGGGTCCTAGTGGAAACTAAGGGATATTAAGGCCACCTTTTACTAGAGTACCGGACCAAAGCATTAACACATAGTGAATACATGAACTCCTCAAACTATGGTCATCACCGAGAAGTATCTCGATTATTGTCACTTCGGGGTTGTCGGATCATAACACATAATAGGTGACTATAGACTTGCAAGATAGGATCAAGAACTCACATATATTCATGAAAACATAATAGGTTCAGATCTTAAATCATGGCACTCGGGCCCTAGTGACAAGCATTAAGCATAGCAAACTCATGGCAACATCAATCTTAAAACATAGTGGATACTAGGGATCAAACCCTAACAAAACTAACTTGATTACATGGTAAATCTCATCCAACCCATCACCGTCCAGCAAGCCTACGATGGAATTACTCATACACGGCGGTGAGCATCATGAAATTGGTGATGGAGGATGGTTGATGATGACGATGGCGATGAATCCCCCTCTCCGGAGCCCAGAACGGACTCCAGATCAGCCCTCCCGAGAGGTTTTAGGGCTTGGCGGCGGCTCCGTATCGTAAAACGTGATGAAACTTCCTCTCTGATTTTTTTCTCCGCGAAACAGAAAATATGGAGTTGGAGTTGAGGTCGGTGGAGCATCAGGGGGCGCCTAGGGGGAGGGGGCGCGCCCCCCACCCTTGTGGACAGGGTGTGGGCCCTCTGGCCTTCATCTTTTGCCAGTATTTTTTATATTTTCCAAAACTTATCTTCGTGGATTTTCAGGTCATTCCGAGAACTTTTGTTTCTACACAAAAATAATACCATGGCAGTTCTGCTGAAAACAGGGTCAGTCCGGGTTAGTTTCATTCAAATCATGCAAGTTAGAGTCCAAAACAAGGGCAAAAGTGTTTGGAAAACTAGATACGTTGGAGACGTATCAATGGCATCCCCTCTTTCGTCTTCGTTCATCAGTAACTTTACTTGGAGCTATATTCTTATTCACCACATGATATGTGTTTTGCTTGGAGCGTCATTTTCTTTTATTTTGTTTTGCTTGTTGTTTGAATAATATCCCAAGATCTAGAATTCTTAAATGTTAGAGAGTCTTCACATAGTTACATAATTATTCAACTACTCATTGGGCTTCACTTATAGCATCTTAGAGCACGATGGTAGTTTTATTTTTGAAGAAATTGATGAACTGTCATGCTTCAATTATATTATTTTGAGAGTCTTTAGAACAACATGGTAATTTGCTTGAGTTATAAATTTAGTCCTAATATGATAGGGATCCAAGAGGGATATAATAAAAACTTTCATATAACATGCATTGAATACTATGAGAATTTGATTCCTTATGATTGTTTCGAGATATGAAGATGGTGATATTAGAGTCATGCTAGTGGAGTAATTGTTTATTTGAGAAATAGTTGTGTTGAGGTTTGTGAGTCTAGTAGCATGCACGTATGGTGAACCGTTGTGTAAAAAATTTGGAGCATGAAGTATTTCTTTGATTGTCAGACTTTGTGTGGAGGTCGGGATCACGCGATGGTTAACTCCTACCAACCCTTCCCCTAGCACTACAAAAAAAATACACTTATGTGATGATACGTGTTTGTCACAGTAGGTCACGTTTTCTGTCATGCATGTACATCCATGAGGATTTTATGATAGAATCAAGATAGTCATACTTGTGCTGTCGTAGAAGTGTTCCATGACATTACCAGAATTATCATCACAGAAGTGTCCACTTCGATGACGATAAATCACATGCATAGAAGTGCTTTCGTCAAGGGTGACCGACATGTTGCATCCACCATAACGGAACGCTGTTAAGCTATTGGGTCCGGTTTTGGATTCGGTAACCCGTTAACAGCCCCGACAAATAGGGATTTCCCACGTGTAAAATCATCATTGGCTGGAGGAAACATGTGTCGGCTCACCGTTGGGACGGATGTCATCCACTCATTGGACCAAAGGCGCCTATGATACGTCGACACGTGGCACGGTGCAACAGAGGCCCATTCCTATGAAAAGGCCGGCCTGTCTGACTTGGTCAAAAGGTGGCAGGCCGGCCCATAGAAAGCCTGTTAACGGCCTGTTCGCATATAGCCCGTTTACAGCCTGCTAACCCAAGGCCCATTACGACCTATCTGAATTAGGCCTAGTAGTGTCATCTGGGCCGTCCAATATGATTCCATCCTCCTTTAAGTTCCGGCCCATGTATGGCCCATAACGTCTTTTGGCCCATATGAGGCCCTTTGTAACTCTTGGCCCATTAACGGCCTGTGGTGAAACTGGCCCGCAATGAACAATGCATCACATTATACCCCTTAATGGCCCAGTATTCCATTGGGCCATTTGCATCCCATGTTATCTTTCAGCCTTCTCAGGGCCCATTTATTCTTGGACTCATTTCCAGCATTCGGTTACTTACGGCCCGTTACTGTCATTTTCTGCTTGTGGGCCAAATTCAGCATGTGGTTACAGTCGGCCCATTTGTGGCCCGTTAATACGTTGTGCTGTTTTCATAGCATCACCAAATACGGCCTATTAACGACGGCCCGTTATGGTTGGCCCATGAACGGACGATTCCAACTCTAGCCCGTTTACGGCCATAATGCGGTCTGTTATTGGCCCACGTTTAGCCAATCGATCATACGGCCCGTATAAGGCCGATTGATGATACGGCCCGTAGAAGGCCCATTGTTTCTACGGCTCGTAGAAGGCCCATTGTTTCTATGGCCCGTAGAAGGCCCCATTGTTTCTACGGCCCGTAGGAGGCCCAGTGTACCTATAGTAAATATGTAACCCATGGTTATTGTGGCCTAGTTTTAAAAAATAGGTCATTGCGGCCACTAGCAAACCACGGAAGAAGAACTGGACTGACTACAAGCAAACAAATAAACAAGACAACAAGTAAATAAATAAGAAAGCAACTTACGCTAGGCTATCACGGCTATTACACATATTACATCCACTGGGCATCAAAGTTCGCCACCAGTGCAAATAAACGCGCCGACAAAAGAATATACAAAACTGAGAGCACTTCAGAAGGCACTAGGCCTGGCCAGGTCGGGCCCCGCAAACAGCCGAAGAAGCTGATTAGACCTCAGTTGTGTCAAGGTAGATGCTTCATCCCTAGCTATATGGCACGATAGTGCGCATGGCAGTCCTCTGACATCTTCATTGCATCTTTGACTTCAAGTTGGAGCTGAGATGAAGCAAGCCTTTCTACTTTAAGTTGAGACTGAAGAAGTTGAACTGATGGAGGTAGAGACTACACAGAGGTTGTCTCACACCTACTGGTGAGTAGCTTCAACTCACTATTTCATCAAGAAAGGACCTTGGGGTCATCTCGCTATCCTCAAGATGGTTTGGCTCACTATCTTCCATAAAGTTTTGCCTGGCATAAGAGATACGACTCTGAAAGAGAAACAAGGAGACACGTAACGGGTTTCAGAATTATATAACCAAATAAGTGGATCTGTTCTGCATAAGGAACATGTTTTTACAATTACAATTTAAAACTGGTAGTTGTTGCAAACATCCAATCAGATGTAAACAGCAAAGTAAACAGCAGTGGAGGAAATGATGCCTATCCAAATCTATACTAGAACTAAGTTCAAAGTCTTGAGAAGGATGAACTTACAATACATGTTAACACGGCCTGGACAAAGCCCTTCTCCATGTTGATGGAAGGATAATTCAATAAATTCCCCAAAGAAAATTCTTTATATGCATTACCATTATTCTACATTTTGCAAAGAGTAAATATAGATCAAATAATATTGGAAGAAAAGGAGGATAATGAAGCTCAACTGCAGACTAATGATACATAATCAAATAGCAATTAATTAAGTACAATGTTACAAGGCAAAAGGGCGAGAGGTACTGATAAGAACAATGTAGAGCCCAGTATTGTTGTGAGATTGTATGATCCTTTGAGGAAGGAGATTCATCTGAAATTAGTTTGCATACAATAGAGAAGGTAAGGCACATGCAGAAATTTAGGAGTTCAAATTTGGAATTGATATCATAGATAGTACCTGACGCTGGGTTCTCAGCAGTTCTAATAGGGGTTTGGCCACTGGAATAGGGGTAAAGTGTGGTACAGTTGGGTCTGTGTTTTCTGTGGCTGTTGATCTATCTGATTTAAAAGGTATCACTACCTTTTCCAAATACCTAGTTTGTACTCCTTGAGGATCTGCACTCACCCTCTTCCTTTTAGACATCTATTACGAAAGAACAACATTTGACTGGAAAAACATAGTATGACGACACATGGAATAGGTACAGAAAATGGATAGGTATGGCATATACTCATATATGATGCTTAAACTAAGCAGATGGTGTAACAAACTAGAAGTAATGCAAGAGGTCATATGCAAAATATGTGGAACCAATACAACCTTGCCAAGTTAGAGCAAGCACCTTGATGGGTGAAGAAGATAGGCCATCCTCCACCATGCCAAGTTTGTTAGCCGGTGGATTGTTCCACAATATTCCTCTTGTGCGCACATTCTCATATTCATTTTGATAATGTTCAATATCTGACATGCATGAAAACATAAAAACAAGTGAGATTATCTTTGTAATGCAGAATTGATTCTAATCCAATACTGCCTCCCTGTAAACCCCTTTATCCTATCTCTGCAATTCTTTTAAGAGATGACATGCATGTTGTAATTTGGTGTGTGCATTAATATAGTGTGGCCTACTACTCAAATTATGAGAGCTCCAGAAGTGATGACACTTCACAAATGACAGCTTCAACGTAGAGTAAAGAAGAACAAGTCGACCTGACCTGAGAGATTCAAAATATACTAAGGGAGAACAACTTGACCTGACTAGTCGACCACAATAGAAGAGGATCATCTTAAAGAAGAGCAGAAGAGCAAGCAGATTGAAGATATTACAAGTCTTTCAATACAATGTTGGTTGGCCACCCATGATGAACCAGAGCGCACAGAGAAATATTATTCCTTCCGGTCTCTCCATATGTGGCTCACATGCATTTTGAAACTAAAGTAGGAATATTTAGCTGACCAGTTAAACATCTCTCAGTTTTACTAATATCAGCATAATATCATATTTGAATTTGTACAACTAAGCTTGTTTAGCTCGACGGATAGAGCAGTGCTATTACGACATAAACCACGTAGGCTGATCGTGGTCATCATAAAATGGGGAAACCCTAAGCATGATGAGTATACACTACAAAAAAATACACTTCCGTGATGATACGTGTTTGTCACAGTAGGTCGCGTTTTTTGTCATGCATGTACATCCATGACAAATTTATGACAGAATCAAGATAGTCATACATGTGTTGTCGTAGAAGTGTTCCATGACATTACCAAAATTATCATCACGGAAGTGTCCACTTCCATGACGATAAATTGCGCGTCACAGAAGTGCTTTCGCCAAGGGTGACCGACACGTGGCATCCACCGTAACGGAACGCTGTTAAGCTATCAGGTCGGGTTTTGGATCCGATAACCCGTTAACAGCCAGGACCACTGGGGATTTTCCACGTATAAAATCAACATTGGCTGGAGGAAACACGTGTCGGCTCATAGTTCGGACAGATGTCATCCACTCATTGGACAGAAGGCGCCTATGATACATCGACATGTGGCACGACCCAACAAGTTTAAATGGGCCGGCCCAACTAAAGGCCCACAAGATTTTGCGGCCCTTAATGGGCCGGCCCAGTTAAAGGCCCACGAGATTTTGCGGACTATAATTGGCTAGCCCAGCTAAAGGCCCACAAGATTTTGCGGGCCATAATAGGCCGGCCCAGGTAAAGGCCCACAAGATTTTTGTGTGCCATAATGGGCCGGCCCAGGTAAAGGCCCACAAAATTCTTGCGGATCATAATGGGCCGTCCCAGCTAAAGGCCCACGAGATTGCGCAGACATTAATGGGCCGACCTAGCTGTAGGCCCACGAGATTTTGAGGACCCTAGTAGGCCGGCCCATTAACTGGCTGCCATGTTTTAGGCCAAATGCCGGCCCATAATTGATCCGGTCCATTAATAGCCTGCCACGTTCCGGGCCTAATAATGGCCCATATAAGATCCGGCCCATTAAAAGCCTCCCAATTTCTAGGCCAAATCACGGCCCAGATCAGGTACGGCCCTTTAAGAGGCTTTGGGCTCAATTATGGCCCATATCAGATTCTGCCCGTTGACTGGACGCTATGCTTTTGGGCCCACTTGCTAAAGGCCCATTTAGTAATTCAGCCTAATATTAGTTTCGGCCTGTTAAGGGCCCATTTAACATTTCGGCCCTATATTATTTTCAGCCTCTTAAAAGCCCGTCATATAGTTGGGCCTAACTACGGCCCGGTTTGCATCTGGCCTGCTCGCAGCCGATATCTGATTGGGCCAAACAAGGACCGAGACAACTTTGGCCTTTTAAAAGCTCGTGAATTGATTCGCACAATCATGGGTCAGGGTCCATTTCGGGCTGCCGCCGGCCCGTGAGCTATTCGGCACGTTGCATGTGTCGTGGTTCTAAGTCTGATAGTAATGTAGGGGGGTACTAAAGGAGAGGCAAGATCCTAGCTATGGAGTAGTTGTACATGCAAGAGTTTTACGAGTTCAGGCACTTCTCGGAGTAAGTAACAGCCCTACGTCTTGATGCCCGGAGGCGGTCGACTGGATTATATGCGTGTGAGTTACAGGGGTGCGAACCCTTCTGCCTGTGGAGGGGGTGGCTTATATAGAGTGCGCCAGGACCCCAGCCAGCCCACGTAGCGGAGGGTTCAATGTACATAAAGACCTGGCGTTACTGGTAACGTCTTACATAAAGTGATATCATGGCCATAAAGACTACTTAATAACAGACCGTTTGGATGCATAGTGACCCTAGATCTCCTGGTGGTCGAGTGAGTCTTCATGGTCGAGTGTCTTCGAGTCTGTTGAGTGGAATCCTTCCAGGTCGACTGAAAGACAGCTTCTTCTAGAGATGTCCTTGGGGAGGGTACCTTGGACAGGTCCATGACCCTACCCTAGGTACATGGCTTCATCATTAGCCCCCGAAGATCGAGGTTTGAGTGAGGAAGGAGTTGAGAATTCTTCCGACCTGCTTTTCGTGCTGCGAGAGTGTCTTACTCTGGATCAATGACTTTTTAGTGATGGCGTCAACTTCTCTTTCAGTCGCCTTGATCCATTCTTTGCATCTGCCAAGTGAACTTTACGAACTTGGAGATTTTCGAGCGACGGATCGGAGGAAATCTGCTGTCTAACAGGTTGCTTTGCTATCCGCGGATTTGATGGGATCCGAATTTCAGGAAGCGCGCGAAGCGTAGGAGGCCGCGGTACTTGGATGGGATAAGGCAAAGACGCCTCGATCTCCACGCCATCTTTTTCTCCATGTATCGCACGCGCACCTATCGCGGGATTTGACAGGATCGTCCGGGCCTACCAGTTAGCCACTCGGAAGAGACTTCATATAAGGCGCCCGATGGGGTTTTTTTGAATAGTGCACCCTCATTCCCCTCTCCCTCTTCCTCGAACTCGCCCGCTGCGCTCGCTTCCACCTCCACCCCGCTGCTCCTTGCGCGCCTTGCCGGCGACGATGGTGAAGGAAAAGACGGCGGCTTTGGAGCAGGCGAAGAAGGCGATGGCGAAGGTGAAGGGGAGAGCGACTAGTCGGCGCAGATCCTCGTCGCGGTCCGGCCTGCTGCAAGGCTGGATCCAGGGAGACTGGATCCACTCGACCATCACCCAGAAGGACCTCGACGACCTTTCCAACGAAGGACTGATCCCCCATGGGTCAGCAAGGCTTCCGGGGAAGGAGTGGCAGTCGCAGCCTCAGGAGGGTGAGTGCGTCCTCTTAGCCACCCATGTAGATCGCGGTTTTTCTCTGCCGCCGAATCTTTTCTTTCAGGGTTTCTGAACTTCTTTGGGGCACAACTCCATCACTTCACACCCAACTCCATTGCCTACCTCGCCGCTTTTGTGTCTTTGTGCGAAAATTTCTTGGGTTGTCGGCCGCACTAGGGTCTTTTCAAACACATTTTCACCTGTCGCTCTCAGACGGTGAAAAAGGCTAGCCCGAGTGACGAGAGAACCCAAGTAATCCAGATGTGTGGGGGTCTTGGAGTTCGGATGAGGAGTAAGAGTGCCTTTCCATCCATGACCCTTCCTGAGTCAGTTCGAGGGTGGCAGTCGACCTGGTTCTACTGCCAAGACCAGTCGACGCCAGGGCAGTCGACTGGCCTCCCCCCGTTCTCCATGGACCGATTGAACAAGCCATCTTCTCTGAAGGTGCTTCCGGAGGAGAAGGCTCAGGTTAGGATGTCCAGCTCATTCGTGACGGAGTGACGGGCATGGATCTTCTAGAGGTTTTCCTTCGACGGCGCATTCAGCCACTTCAATATTGGGGCCATCCAATGTGGTTGTAGTCTGGTACTGAAGACACCACTCGGGTCCACCCGGAGGAGGTCGACGATGCCACTCTGGAGAGGTGGATGACCGCCATCACAGGGAACAAAGATAATCCTTGTGGAGCCAGGAGGATCCCGCCACTCGACCAGTCCTACAAACCAGACAAGGTTTGACCACATTTCTCTGACTATGACTCTGTTTTCTTCATTCCGCTTTGCTGCAATTCGGTCGACTGTCCTTTATCTTGTTTGTTGTCTTCCAGATCACTACCGAGATGTACTCGATGCCCAACGGGGTGCAAGAACGGACCGAAGAAGAAGAAGGAAGTGGAGGTGAAAGCCAGGAGGAGTGGGAGTCGGACGGCGACGAGGGTGAAGAAGATGCTGGCTCTGATGAGGAAGAGGAGGAGGAAGAGGAGGAGGTAGTCGACCCTCCTCGTACTGAAAGACGTTCCAAGCTCGCCCATGATCCTGCAGTCGAGCGCGGCAAGGGAGCCGTGCCTGCTGGGCAGTCGACCAAATGCCCTCAGATGACTTCTCCGGCACCGACTGAGAAAGCATTGAGGCAACCCCGAGCGGCGCCGACAAAGCCGGCGAAGGCCCTACCAATTATGAGGATGGAGATTCCTACTGTTTCTGGGTAATGGCATAACTCATGTTATCTCTTTCAACATGGATATATTCTTGGTCGACCCGATCACTGACCGACTGATTTCTGAAATCGCAGTGCTGCTACTTCTGAGACCTCAGCCTAGCATGAAGATCAAGAAATGGAGGATGCTGCCACTTCCAATCCTGGTATAATCTGTGCAGTTTCGCTTTCGGTCGATCAGATCTTCATTTTTAACTTTGAACCTTTTCTGTAGCTCCACCTAGCATTATCATTCATCTCCCTGACGATGACAATTAGGAGCCACTGAGGCAAAGGAGGAACAGGAAAGCGTCTGCTGGCAAGACTGCTCAGGTTGCGTCAGCACCTGAGACATTGGTTCTAGAGGGGGGCAACATTGCTCGGGCTACCGTGTCCTTTGCGGTGCCGTTGACGAGTGCCCGCCCTCCGTCGTCGAGTGCTGGTCCACCTTCCCTCTTCTCCACACACCACGTCCCAGAGGACCAAGCAGGAGCTGCCAAGGAAGCCATACGCCAGGCGGGGGTCATGATGGAGCAGGTGAAGGCGATCCGAGACGCTAGCCAAGCAGCTTATGATGCAAGTTCAGCTCTTCAGAGCAATGTCTACGTTAGTTGACCACCGCCTGTTCTGTTAGGATATGATACCTAACAATTTGTCTTTCTGAAAATCTTAATATTTGCCATACACCCACTGGGTGTGTCGATTGATATGTCTGGATTAGTGGGGGCACACGGAGTGCACCCACTGGGTGTAATCCCCGAGACTACGGTGGACTGCTGGCAGTCGACTGTAGTCTTTATGTCTTCAACTTTTCTCTCTTTTACTTTCTTCACTCGATCTGGTCGAATGGAATCATGGAACCAGTGGGGGCACGCTGAGTGCACCCACTGGGTGTAGTCCCCGAGACCGTGGTCGACTGCTAGTAGTTGGCTATGGTCTGAAGAATACTTCATTTTTTTTAAACTGTGTCTAACTGTTGGTAGTTAGCTACTTTCGGTCGACTGATCGATCCGAGCCGGTAGAACTAGTGGGGGCACGCTGAATGCACCCACTGGGTGTAGTCCCCGAGACTAGAGTTGAATATTTTGATTCGGCTGTAGTCTTAGAAATGCTACGATTTTTCGCTTAGTCACTCGGAAGTGACCTATCTTTGATGTCTATCGACTGATCTTTCGCAGAAATCTTGCGAGCTTGTGGCTCGTTATACTGAGTTGGAGAACAAGCATATCCAGCTCGAACTTGATCTGAAGCTTGTCCAGAAGAACTTCACGAAGGCGAAGGAGGAGGCAAAAGGTATGTTTGGTGAGAACCTTGACGACTGCCCTTATTTTTTGTCCATTCCTGAGTCTGATCTCACTATCATTTTGCAGATAAACTAAGGGATGCTCTGAAGAAGAAGGACCATGACCTCGCCGAGGCGCAGAAAGCGGCTTCGGACAAAACGAAACTCGCAGAAGAAAAGTTGGCTTCAATCAGCAAACTTGAAGAGGAGAATACCAATCTGAAAGCTGCTCTCGACGCGGCCAACAAGGAGGTCAGCCGACTGAAGAATGACAAGATAGCTCTGAGTGACAAGGCTAGCGAACTGGTGGGAAAGAAGAATGACTTAGAGGCTTATCTGGGAGGGCTTGCCAAGAAGTTATTCCTCATGCTCGAAGGTAACCCCTTATATCCGACTGGTAATCGCTGACTTATTGTAGGAACGTTAGCTTATCCTTAGATCGTATCCAAAGAATTCTGCCAAAACTTTGAAGAGGAGACTAGTCGAGTGGAGACAAGCTTGGACCCCATCAACTCTCCTATGAAGGATGAAACCGCCATGAATGTGCTCCGTCTCGAGTCCCGCGTTGCTGCTGTGGTCGACTATCTTGCGAGACTGAAGGTTGCAACGTCGCGCATCGACACAGCACTCTGGCCAGGAGAAACACTTCAGAACGACCTCGAGTCTCTGATGACTCGACTGAACGAAGTTCCAAGTTGAGTGCAAGAACGGAAGAAGTCTTCTGCCAGGTGTGGTGCTGACGTTGCTCTGTCTCTGGTCCGTGTTCACTGCAAGGACGTGCGAGAGGACAACCTGGCGTCTCTCAAGGTGGCCAATACCAAGAAGCATGACTTCCGATCTTTCATGGAGACCTTCATTGCTGCTGCCACTCGGATCGCAGATGGAATCCACCTAGATGAGTTCATTGCGCCTTTCAGTCCTCCGCAGGAGGAGTAAAATATTTCTATGCTTGATGCCTTAAATTTGCCTCGGAATGCCGAGTGGTTTTTGTAACCGATAAACTTTAACAGGCTTGGTGCCTGAGCACTTCCGAATCCGTAGGACGTTATCTGAAGTTGGGTTTGCCGTTGAATATGTTTGCATTCGCCTTTGAACGATCATTGTCCTTTGCTCGAAATATATACTAGTGTTTGTGATGCACTTTTGCAGGTAGGGACGAAGCACAAATTGCAATCGACTTGTACCTCATCATGCTTAGGCGAACACTAGGCTGCAGCTAAGCCCCCGAGTGGAAGGCTGGCTCACCACTCGGCAGGATTTTGTTTAAACTTAGGCGAGTACTTGGACTGCAGCTAAGCCTCCGAGTGGAAGGCTGGCTTACCACTCGGTAGGAATTTGTTTAAACTTAGGCGAAACAGATTCGCAGCTAAGCCTCCGAGTGGAAGGTTGGCTTACCACTCGGTAAGATTTTGTTTAAACTTATGCGAGTACTTGGACTGCAGCTAAGCCTCCGAGTGGAAGGCTGGCTTACCACTCGGTAGGATTTTGTTTAAACTTAGGCGAAACGGATTCGCAGCTAAGCCTCCGAGTGGAAGGTTGGCTTACCACTCGGTAGGATTTTGTTTAAACTTAGGCGAAACGGATTCGCAGCTAAGCCTCCGAGTGGGAGGCTGGCTCACCACTCGGTAAGGATTTCTTTTACAAACTTAGGCGAAACGGATTCGTAGCTAAGCCACCCACTAGGGGACTGCTTTATGTGGACAAAAGTAACAACAATCACTGGGAAAATTATAAAGCTCTTGTCTTTGATAAATAAACTACAGAAGTACTTTTATTATTACAACTCATCCGAGTGAATGCTTAAGTATAAAAGAGGCGGAGCAGATCCGCATTCCAAGATCGTGGCTCGTCAATCTGGCGATCGACGTTGTAAAGACGATATGCTCCGTTGTGGAGAACTTTGGTAACAATGAAGGGGCCATCCCAAGTAGGGGCGAGTTTTGTGTGGCTTCTGTTGGTCCACTCGGAGGACCAAAGTCTCCTTCTTGGAAGGCTCGGCTCTTCACATTTCTGGCATAGAATCAGCGCAAGTCTTGCTGATAGATGGTTGATCGGATCATGGCCATCTCTCTTTCTTCTTCCAGAAGGTCGACTGCGTCCTGCCGGGCTTGTTCTACTTCAACTTCAGAGTAGAGCTCGACTCGCAGTGCATTGTGAAGCAGGTCACTTGGCAGAACCGCTTTAGCTCCATAGAACAGAAAGAACGGAGTTCTCCCAGTCGACCGATTTGGAGTAGTCCTCAATCCCCAAAGAACTGATGGAAGTTCATCGACCCACGCGCCTGCTGCGTGCTTGAGGTCACGCATCAACCGGGGTTTCAGTCCTTTGAGAATTAGGCCGTTTGCTCTTTCTGCTTGTCCATTCGACTAGGGGTGGGCGACTGAAGCGTAGTCGACTCGTGTGCCTTGAGAAGAGCAGAAGGCTTTGAATTGATCGGAATCGAAGTTTGACCCATTATCAGTGATGATGCTATGCGGAACTCCATATCTGAATATCAATTCTCTGATGAAGCTGATGGCAGTGCCAGCATCAAGATTATTAATGGGCTTGGCTTCGATCCATTTGGTGAACTTGTCGACTGCCACCAGTACATGGGTGAAGCCGCTCCTGCCAGTTCTCAGTGGTCCAACCATATCTAACCCCCAAACAGTGAAAGGCCAGACGATTGGAATGGTCTTCAAGGCCGAGGCGGGCTTGTGTGACATATTGGAGTAGAACTGACATCCTTCACACTTGTCGACTATCTCTTTCACCATTTCATTTGCTCTGGGCTAGTAAAAACCCGCTCAGTATGCTTTAG
Source organism: Triticum aestivum (assembly GCF_018294505.1). Taxonomy (NCBI): domain Eukaryota; kingdom Viridiplantae; phylum Streptophyta; class Magnoliopsida; order Poales; family Poaceae; genus Triticum; species Triticum aestivum. The sequence continues at coordinate 444,235,611 of NC_057795.1, forward strand.
TCACGATGGTCCGAGAGGACGCATGATGGCCACAGGTCCCCGAGTGGATGTCGTTGAGAATCATTCGACCCTCTTCTGGCGTTATGCATTTCTGGCTGACTCCAGTCGCACTTTCTCTATACAACTGTCCCTTCATGACATTAAAGGCCTTGGATCGACGGACGATCTGCCTAGCCTCTTCTTCATTCTCTGGGAGCTCTTTCCTTAGGATATATGCGATGTAAGGCACTGTCCAGTCGGGAGTGATAACCAGAAGTTCCATGATTAAGTCAACCACAGCTGGGACCTCAACTTCAGTCGGATTCGTGGCACTTTTTGGCTGCGAGACTTCTTCGGTGAAAGGATCCTCTTGAACCGACGGCACATGGACATGTTCCAAAAACACGCCACTATGAATGGCTTCTCTTTTGGAACCTATCTTCGCCAAGTCATCAGCTGCTTGATTTTTCAGTCAGGGTACGTGATGAAGCTCTAACCCCTCGAATTTCTTCTCCAACTTTCTTACTGTGTTGCAGTAACCACTCATAGCTAGGCTTCTGATGTCCCACTCCTTCATCACTTTGTTAACCACCAAATCCGAGTCACCGTAGACCATGAGGCGATGGACGCCGAGTGAGATGGCCATACGCAACCCATACAAAAGTGCTTCGTATTCTGCTTCTTGTTGGAGGAATCAAAGTGAATTTGGAGTACATATCTGAGCTTATCTCCTCAGGGGAAACCAACACTACCCCGGCACCGGAACCATTCAGCATTTTAGAGCCATCAAAGAACATAGTCCAGTGCTCCGAGTGAACTTGAGTCGGTAACTGCTGTTCGGTCCACTCGGTCAGGAAATCTGCTATTGCTTGGGACTTGATAGCTTTCTTTGCCTCAAATTTGATATCTAGGGGAAGGAGTTCAATCGCCCATTTTGCCACTCGACCAGTTGCATCTCTGTTGTGCAGAATCTCTGATAAGGGGGCGTCGCTGACGACTATGATGGTATGGTCAGAGAAGTAGTGAGCAACTTTCTTAGTGGTCATATAAATCCCATATACGAGCTTCTAATAATGAGGGTATCTTTGCTTTGATGGGGTCAGGACTTCAGAAATGTAATATACTGGGCGCTGAACTTTGAAGGCTTTCCCTTCTTCTTCCCGCTCGACGTAAGTACTGTACTGATGACTTGTCCTATGGCTGCAATGTAAAGCAGCAAAGGCTCTTTGCTGATCGGGGCAGCAAGCACCGGTTGGGTGGAAAGCAGGGTTTTCAACCCTGCAAACGCTACATCAGCTTCAGGAGTCCACTCGAACTTATCTGACTTCTTCATCAGTCGATACAGAGGCAATGCCTTCTCACCGAGACGAGAGATGAATCGACTTAAAGCAGCCAAGCAACCAGTAAGCTTCTGAACATCATGCACCCGCACAGGTCGTTTCATTCGGAGTATAGTGCCCACTTTTTCTGGGTTTGCATCAATTCCTCGTTCGGAAATGAGAAAACCGAGCAGCTTCCCGCCAGGAACTCCGAATGTGCACTTGGATGGATTAAGCTTGATATCATACCTCCTGAGGTTGGCAAATGTTTTAGCGAGGTCAGTCAGCAGGTCGGAACCTTTCCGTGACTTGACCACAATGTCATCCATGTATGCATCCACATTCCGACTGATTTGAGTGAGCAAACACTTCTGAATCATCCTCATGAACGTGGCTCCGGCATTCCTGAGGCCGAATGGCATGGTGACATACCAGAAGCACCCAAATGGGGTGATTAAAGCTGTTTTGATCTCATCGGGTCCAAACAGACGGATCTGATGGTACACAGAATAGGCGTCCAAGAAATATAGTCGCTCACATCCCGCAGTCGAGTCGACTATTTGGTCGATGCGGGGGAGAGGAAAATGATCTTTCGGGCAGGCCCGATTGATATGTTTAAAGTCAATGCACATGCGAAGTGACTTGTCCTTCTTGGGGACCATGACAACATTGGCAAGCCACTCGGAGTGGTAAATCTCTCGGATAAACTCTGCTGCTAAGAGCCGAGCCACCTCTTCGCCAATAGCCTTCCTTTTCTGGACGGCGGACCGTCGCAGATGTTCCTTGACAGGTTTTGCCTTTGAATCGACTCGCATACGGTGCTCAGCCAGCCCCCTGGGTACACCTGGCATGTCAGAAGGTTTCCATGCAAAGATGTCCCAATTCTCACGGAGGAACTGGATGAGCGCTTCTTCCTATTTGGGGTCGAGTGTTGTGGAGATATTAGTCGGAGCAGCATTGGGGTCGGTCGGGTGGATGTGAACTGGTTTTGTCTCACCGGACGACTGAAACGCTGATTCCGTAGCGGGCTTCTTGGCTCGCAACAAATCACTCGGGTCTGCATTTCTCTGGTGTTCCTGCCACTCTTCTGCCACCATTTGAGCATCGATGATCTTTGAGCCTTTCTGGAAGCACTCTTCCACCTTCTTGCGATTACCAATAACAGTGATCACGCCTTTAGGGCCAGGCATCTTCAATTTGAGGTACACGTAACATGGTCGAGCCATAAAACATGCATAAGCCGGCCTGCCCAAAATAGCGTGGTAGGCACTCTGGAAATCTAGAACCTCAAATGTCAACTTTTCTTTGCGGAAGTTCTTGGAATCACCAAAAACCACATCCAGAGCAATCTGGCCGAGTGATGCAGCCTTCTTGCCAGGAATGACTCCATAGAAACTCATGTTGCTTGTGCTGAGTCTGGACATCGGAATGCTCATCCCTTCCAGCGTCTCTGCATACAGTATGTTTAAAGTACTGCCGCCATCCATCAATACTTTAGTCAGTCGAGTACCTTCGACGACTGGGTCGACCACTAGAGCCTGCCTCCCAGGGGTGGCTATGTGCGTCGGGTGATCTGACTGGTCGAATGTGATGGCCGTCTGAGACCACTTCAGATAATTGGGCGTCGCCGGAGCGGCCATATTCACCTCTCGGTTTATAACTTTCAGCCGGTTCTTGCTCTCAACGTCAGCAAAAATCACCAGAGTGGAATTGACTTGAGGATATTCTTTGTCACTATCCTCCTTGTCCTCAACTATGTCCGACTCTTTTTCCTTATCCTTGGATTGTTTCCCTTGGAACTGCTGTATCAAGAGTCGACACTGTCGAGTGGTATGCTTTGGGTAAATGAAATTACCCTCTTCATCTTTCTTGGTGTGGATGTGACATGGTAAATCCATCACGTCATTTCCTTCTTTATCCTTTACTTTCTTGGGGTTCCAAGGCCCTTTGGGTTTCCCCTTGAACTTTCCTTGAGTCACGGCCAAGGCTTCAACAGGAGCAGCTGGCTTGGCTTTCTGCTTTTGCTTCCGACTGGAGTTCCCGCCTCCGGTGTCCTGGGCGACTGACTTGTGCTTGCCACTCCGGAGCCAATCCTCTTCCTCACCATTGGTATATTTGGTGGCTATCTCCATCATTCGACTCAGAGACATGTCTCCGGTTCGACCGAATTTCAGGCTTAGCTCTCTGTACTTAACGCCTTCCTTGGAGGCGCAGACTTCCTGGTGATCAGATACATTCTCTACTGTGTGATGCAATGTGATCCATCTCTGGATGTAATCTCTCAAAGTTTCATTCGACTTCTGCACACAAGATTGCAGCTCTGTCAGCCCTGCTGGTTGCTTGCATGTCCCTTCGAACATTCTGACAAACACTCGGGAAAGATCTTCCCACGTGTAAATGCTGCTGGGTGTCAACTGATTCAAGCACGCTCTTGCCGAACCCTCTAACATAAGAGGCAGATGCTTCATGGCTACCTCATCGTTTCCGCCGCCGATCTGGACAACCACTCGGTAGTCTTCAAGCCAAGTATCAGGCTTAGACTCACCGTTGAACTTACTGACTCCAGTCGCCAACCTGAAGTTGGGAGGAATCACTGCGGCTCCGATGGCTCTGTTGAGACACTCTGGTACGGAGACATGCACTCGGCTGCTGGTGGGTACATCTCTGTCGTGACCCTCTCTGTGAGCTCTGTTCCGGTCGACCAGACCTTGAACGATGATGGATCTCGCATCAAAGCATGGTTCCCTGGGGTCGACTGGAATTCTTCGCCCGCCACTGTGCTGGCGTCTATCATCCTGCTGTCGAGGTACATAGGATCCACCCCTAGGAGGAGGGGTGGGCACTCGACGTCGATCATCGCGATCGAATCGGTGATCATACTGCTCACGGTTCCTGTACTGATCGTGCCGGTCTCCATGCCCTTCACGCCTCGGGGGCGATCTGGGGCTATGAGCTGACTGGACCGTATTCGCAGCCACGGATTTGCTGTGAATCCTGTTCCGTGACTGGGATACAGCTGAATTTTGATCCCCTGCTACCCGGAGCAAATCTCTGATCTGCATCAAGCCTCTGCCAGCCTCTGACTGGGAAGGCTGAATTGATTCTGCTATACGGGTTGCAGCTGCTAAATTCTGAATCGGAGTTCGATATACCTGAGTCGGAGGTGGAAAGAGCTGACGTCGACTGGAATCCGGGACCCGTTGCCGCGCACGCTCGTCGAGTGCTCGCTGAAGGTTCTCCAGTCGAGTGCGCTCAGCCAGGTTGGCCAAGCGCGCATCCTCTAAGGCGCGAGCCTCAGGCGTTTCTCCAACGATAGGAGTGTGAAGCGCATGTTCCGGCGGCGAAGTTCTTCCCTCTGCAGCGAATTGAGGGGCTCAGGGAGGTATTCCTCATGGACGTGTGACGGATCGCCTCCGCGATCACCTCCCTCGGCACCGGGAAAGCCGGGGGGACCATGTGGTCCATTGACCATCAGGACCTCCGCCGCTGGATCACTACTGTCGCACTCGGATGTAGTCTCTGCGGAGTTAGTTGACAGGCCGAACAGGCCGTAGAGAGATTCGTCGGGCTTGATTGCCGCGACTTGGGTGGTGGTCGACTGGTGAGCCACCACGTGCCTCACTCACCGCTGAAGCCTCGACCGACCGGAGCGCTTGCACCGGCGGGAAGCTGGGAGGGAGGATGACACAGAAACCGGCCGATACTGGGTCGACGGTTGCCGCTGGAGGACGCCACGGATGCACGCGCGAAAGTGCGTCGCTCCGTGGACTAGGAGCGGGTCGACGTCGAGCGGAGCCTCCTGAAGCCAGGCAGAGTCATCGGCGATGAACGTGAGCGCGCCAAGACGGATCTCGCGGCCCTCAACCAAAACTCCGCCTGAAACCATGATGAAGGAGATCGGAAAAAATTGCAACTTCTCCAATAAGTCGCTAAGACACATGCCCCACGGTGGGCGCCAATTGTCATGGTTCTAAGTCTGACAGTAGTGTAGGGGGGTACTAAAGGAGAGGCAAGATCCTAGCTATGGAGTAGTTGTACATGCAAGAGTTTTACGAGTTCAGGCCCTTCTCGGAGGAAGTAACAACACTACGTCTCGGTGCCCGGAGGCGGTCGACTGGATTATATGCGTGTGAGTTACAGGGGTCTGAGCCCTTCTGCCCGTGGAGGGGGGTGGCTTATATAGAGTGCGTCAGGACCCCAGCCAGCCCACGTAGCGGAGGGTTCAATGTACATAAAGACCTGGCATTACTGGTAACGTCTTACATAAAGTGATATCATGGCCATAAAGACTACTTAATAACAGACCGTTTGGACGCAGAGTGACCCTAGATCTCCTGGTGGTCGAGTGAGTCTTCATGGTCGAGTGTCTTCGAGTTCGTCAAGTGGAATCCTTCCATGTCGACTGAAAGACAGCTTCTTCTAGAGATGTCCTTGGGGAGGGTACCTTGGACAAGTCCATGACCCTACCCTAGGTACATGGCTTCATTAGCAGGCCCAGCCTACTTCTCAGCCTCCTAAAAGCCCATTGAGTTTTCTTGCGAAAAGAGGGCCGAGGGTTACTCGGCCTATTAAAGGCCCGAATCTACTAGTGGGCCAGTTTGACAGGGCCCATGATGCGGATCATACATCGTGATTGCATGACGGCCTGATTATGTACCGTAATTTTATGGTTTAGCCGGTTTACTGCGAAGACAGGACATATATACAGTAAAATAACTGCAGGATCGTGAATAAGAAAAAATCTAGACTATACAATAAAGAAATTACGGCATATTACACCCACTGGGCATCAAAGTTTGCCACTATGATAATAAAGCATAAGCAAATAACAGATTACATACACTGGGCATCAAAGATCACCACCAGTGCAAATAAACATGCCGACAAAATAATATACAAAACCGACAACACTTCAATAGAGTTCAAGAAAGGTTAGCCCTGCTGGGGAGCTGCAGCGCAAGCAGCTGAGCAAGATGATGAGACTGCGCTTGTTCAACACTTATATCTTCCTCACTCTGAAAGATAAACAATCAAACAGATGGCAGGTTCTGCACATAAAAGTATCAGTGCTGACAATTCATCACATTCTTACTAACGAATAAAGTGACACAGTTTAAAATTGCATTAACACAATATGGTATTGTTCAGGTCAAGACATGGCAGGAAATGACATTGTGAAGGAGTTGGCAGCTTCATGACACCACTGGATTACAGATCAAGAACTCATAAGTATCAATGGTTAGTGTGCTGTCAATTTATCCCATTTCAGATTGGCAAATAAAGAGATGGTTTAAATAATAGTAGAATGATATGACATTGTTCATAGTTAAGACATTGCAGAATATGACATTGTGTTGTAGTGGGTAGGTTCACCACACCACTGGATTAATGATGAAGAACAGAAGCATACATGCAGTGCAAAAGAAGATCACTTGCTATGAATAGTTTAATTTACATGGTATGAAGAAGGAACTTGGTTGTACAACTGAAAACTTAAATTGAGAAGGACAAACTTTTGTTTATGAACTACATAATAAACTTTAAACATGCAATTTGATGCAAACACCAAAAATAAATAGCTATTGCAGTCATACCTAACCAAATATACACAACAAAGTTTGAAGGCTTGAGAAGGACAAACTTACATTACTGGTGAATACATGCTCTATAAAGCCCTTGTCCATGCTGATGGGGGGGGGCAATTCAAGAAGTTTAGCACAGAATCTTCTTCATAAGCATTGCCTTTATTTTACATTTTGTTATGAGTAAATATAGATGTGATAATACATGAAAAAATGGAGAATATTTAAGATAAGATGAAGAGTGAAGCTACATAACCAAGTAGCTATAAATGTATGTGCAGCGATACAGGCAAAAGGCACAGCCAAGAGCAATGCACAGCTAAACTTCTTCGGTACCAACCTTATGGTAAGAGTAAATATAGATTTGATGTGTAGAAAATGGAGGGCAAAGGAAAATAAGCTGCAGAGTGATGGTACATGAACAACTACCTATCAATATAAGTACACTGATAAAGGACAACATGTACTTACAAGAACAATGCAGAGCTAAAAAAATTCATTGGCATTGGATATATTCTACAGTAATGTAACCATTCATACAGATCAGATAATTTGGAGCGAACAATTGATAAGCAAGCTATCATGCATACTGCTGTCACATAATGAACCAGGTATGTATGCAAGTACAATGATACAGGACAACAGGTACTAACAAGAGCAAAGCAGCGGGCAGCATATTTGCGATATCTTGTCATTCTTTTCAAACCGGAATTCTTCTTCGAGCTGATTTCCTGCAAAAAAGATCCGTAAGGCACATGCGGAAAAGTAGAAGTTAAAATTTTCATGTGATTTCATAGACAGTACCTCATCCTGGGAACGAGACCAGTGCATAACAAGGTTTTTCCATTCAATGTCTTCTAAATTTAGCACAACAGACTTCACTAGAAATTCGTTTATAGACTTGCCATCAAAGTGTGATTTCCTCGGGTAACACAGATACTGCTGCAATGCTTCCTTGAAAAGCACAAGCAAGCTTTGCTCGTCATGACTATCCAGATTGACCCTCACCTAGTTACAACAATGTAATGTAAATCATTGATGTGTTCGATCAGCAGAAAACAGGAAAATAATAACCATGAATAATAGCACTTACACGTAAGTTGGACAGGAAGATGTGAAAATGGTGTTTGTCTTCACTATAATCTTCCCGTGATGGGAATATATGCATGTAGTCCCTAACAACATTGAAAGCATTGTCTTTTAAACTGGGAATAAATGGAATGGGGTTCCAATCTGCAGGAATTGGCCGTCTTTGCAGTTGGGATAGGTCTTCGGCCGGTGGACTTGCTGTACTTTTTGCTGGAGTGGGATTTTTCTGTGGTACGACTGGTGCTATGGCAAATGAAATCGGTATACCTTTTGCTGGAGTGCAGGTCCTGTGTGGTTGGGCTAGTGGTGTGGCCAGTGAAGTATGGGTACAGTCTGTTGGAGTCGGTCCTATGTTTTGTGTCACTGGTTGTACAACCAATATAAGTGGGGTGCTGTCTGATTTCTCCAGCACCACCACGTTTTTCAAGGACTTTGCTGGTGCTCCTTCAGGTTCGGCAATCACCCTCTTCCTCTTTGATGGCTGATGCACAAGAACAACATTTGAGTGGAAAACACATGGTATGACGACATATGGAATATGTATTGATAATGGATGGGCATGGCATCTCGAGTTATATGATGAGTAAACTAAGCAGATGGTGGTGCAACAAAGTAGAAGAAATGCAAGACAACATATGCAAGATACGCGCAATCACTAAAACCTTGCCAAATTAGAACAGGCACCTTGATGGGTGAACAGGACAGGCCATCTGCCTTCGACTCCTCGAGGTTAGAATAGTCATTAGGATGATATTCTGAACAAGAATCAACAGGTGGGGAGCGTAGGAGTTTCATTGCTTCCAGAATGGCACTCAATGCCTTGGTGCCAATTTTGTAAGTGATTGCAGTGTTCCACAATATTCTTCTGATGCGCGGATTCTAATATTCACTGTAATTGCGTATAATATCTGAGAACCATGAAAACATAAATAGTTTTGAGATTATCTTTGTAATGAAGATAATATTCTAATATAGGGGCGCACCTGTAAATACTTATGTGCTATCACTGGATTCTGATGAGAGAGCTCATGTGTGCTGTAATATCGTGCGTGCATTTATATAATCTGGCACAAGTACACAAAAAAATAGGCTCCAGAAGTAAGGATAGCTGGCAGATGATAGGTTCATAACATACTGTATAGAGAGTTTATTGCCAAACCATGATAACAAGAGCACACGGCAACTAGGAAGATCATAGTGTACATAACAGGGGTTCACCATAACCATGATATATAAATCGGGGAAGTGGAACTGGCTTGAAAATACGGTGTTGTGTTGCCGCTAGTAATTGAAAGCCTATTGATCATGTACAGGACCGCACTATCGAACATGGTAAAGAAGAGCAAGCAGATTTTGGATAATAAAATGTTGGTTGCGCAGTGCCCACACATGATGAGCCAGAGCGCATTAAGAATGCAACTCCCAGCTGTCTCTTGACCATTTCAGGTGGTTGGATGAAGATCCTGCGTCTCCTAACCCTTCTTCTTCCTCGTCTCTGATTCTTCCCATACAGAACACCGCACAGGCCGCCGGCCGGACCACCGGACCCCATCGCCTGTGTTCCTCCACCACCCCCACCCCCACCTGCATCGAGTTTTCTTCGTTCGGCGAGGCCCCACAACCACCCGAGCCCCTTGGATCGCACCGGCAAACTCCGGCGAGCTCTGAAATAACGACTGACCCAATTTTGAAATTTAGTCTACTGTGATTTAACTAGTGTGGAATATAAAAGGGGAAAATCATAAGCATTGGGAGTATAGTGTTGAGCGTGCCATGGCGGATCTGAAGGTGCAAACCGGACAAAGGCAACTTCACAACCAAGACAAGAAATCAGAGTAAAGCAGTGGCAATCTATTTTCTTGTTGCGATAAATAAGTTGAGCAGATACGAAAGAGTACCGCCTCTGGTGCAGCGCCATGTACGTATCTGCTGAGAATTTGGCAGTGTTGTAGTAGCGATGGCTGTCAGTGGCGTGGAAGCAGATCTAGGAGGGCAGACGGTGGCGGCGGGGCGTGGTGGACGAGACGGTTGTAGGAGCGGCGCCGGCAAGGTGGACAACGACGGGGATGAAGCGAGAGGACGGGATGCAAGGATCTCGGTCCGAAGGTGTGGATGAGAGAGGTTGATCTCTTGTAATGGACGGCGGCATCGGGGTATCAGCTCCGGCATGGTGGAGGAGGACAACGGTGGATGGGGTGGCGGACGGCGGCGGACGGAGGAGGGTGGGGTGGAGAGGGTGTTTTGGCGCCCACGGAGTACGAATGGGGAAAATGGAGGTAGAGAGGAAGGGGGACCATGTATTTAGGGTGCACTTGTCTCAAATGCGAGGAAATTTACAAACTTAGCCCCCGTTTCAAATTTCTACTACATCACAGCAACATTAGTCGGTTGGGGATAGGACGGTAATCTTGCATACACCGAATATTTGCCGACGAAAGTTTGTTTTTGGCGCCCACCGTGTATGAATATGAATCAGGGAGGGAGTCGATTTCGGCCGAGGGCACACTGTGTTTTGGCGCCCACTGTGTATGAATCCGGGTGAGAGACGGTTACGTCACGTTTGGGTGAAATTACAAACCTACCCCTATCGAAACCTATAGATGTCCATCAGATATGCTTTGCGTGGTAGGGATAGGCAGTAGTGATTTCCATCTCGCAGATTTTGGTTTCGTGCGGTTACTGCGACTTTCCCCGCTTCGTTCAAATTTTGCACAGTGCATGTTTACCGTGCCAACTCAATTCGAATCCCTTTTGTATTCTACTATTTTTTTTGGGCGGGATCCATTTTCAATTGGAATTACATTCTATATACATCATCTTTTTATATATACTTTCAAAATCACAACAAAGAATTCTGCTCCTTTATATGTATAATATGATTTACAAATACAACGATCTCGAAATCTTAAGGTTGAATTCAAAAAAATAACCAAATTATGTTCTACTAAAATGTATGGGTCAGTAATATCTACATATTAAATAACATAGATGTGCGTGAATTCATATGAGTATGCATGTTTGATAGATCAATTTTGGTTCGAGTATGGATTACATGTATCATCATCTTGAATTCAAATATTTGAATCCCTTTTTTGTTTACTCCTTTCACGCCCATCTCTCTCGCATGCATGCTCCTTCAGGTAGCTATCACTCTCTTTTCTCCAGCTCACCTGCACGCTCACTTCATGTTTCTCCTATCCTCGCAAACATGGTCTCTCGACATCTCCCTTGAGAAGTTTCACACTCTCCGTATCATTATATATTACACGGTTTTCATTATCTCTCACGTCTCTACTGTTCTCTGGTATCACTCGGTACCTAAGCTTTCTTTTTCACCGCCACACACACAGTCTCCACTCGTCTTTCACTTTGTCTTTCTCTCTACGGGATTCTCTCACACACCCTATATGTCTCTACATATGACTCATACCACTAAAATTACTCTCTATCTCTCTCCTATATACACAACATTTGTTGCGGTCTCCTTTTCGTCTCCATCCCAGACTGACACCGATCAGACAACCCCGACTACCGTCTCCTCTCTCTCTCTCACAGACACACACACACAACTCCTGCTTCCACTCCCCTTCCCGACTACCTTCTCTCTCTCACACACACAAAACTCTTGCTTTCGCACTCCGACTCATATTTCTCTCACAAACATTTATCGACTAGCTAGCCTCTAGATAGGTTTATACACCCGCACACTCATGCTTCCACCATCGCATACATGTCTCTCTCCCGCTCCTTGTATCCATGTAGATTTTTCTTCCCTTCTTGAGACACGCCCACTCGATCGTGCACACACACTATCGCCTCATTTTAAGTTGATACCTATCACACACACACTACTTGTGTCTTTGTCACACATGCACTCCGTCCTCCTCCACTCTCCCTCTCTCTCACAAACACATGGGATTTTTGCAACAACTAGCAAGATGCCCATGCGTTGCACGGAACATCAAGATGCATTTGTATGAGTAGTTTATCTTGTGGGGGAAAAGGATGAACAAGGGAAGACCTTATTTGGAAATGTGGAGAGGGGTGTGGGTATCTTTTTGGAAAATTTCCATAGTTTCCTTCCTATCCGTCAGATATAGATCGGACGGCCACACGATCATCACCGACAATGCTTTTTATAAGAGTAGGGATAAAAAATAGAGTTGGTGATGATGGTGGGCCTGCCATCCTGCAATGTAGGTCGTCCGATTTATATCTGACGGATAGGAAGGAAAATATGGCAATTTACCCACACTCTTCACCACATTTGCAGATAAGGCCTTCCCTCGTTCATCCTTTTCTCCCACAAGATCTTGATGTTCTGTGCAACGCATGGGCATCTTGCTAGTAAGAGTAGAAATTAGACATATACCACTTCTCAAATCTTGAAACCAACAACATTCCTCCCTTATCTCATGAAAACCGCCAAAGGAATATATTTTGAGTGAAACATAACATATTTTTAGTGATATACGTATTTCAAAACTAGAATTTATTTTCTATCAAATCGGTGAATATGTATTAATCTACTTTGATCGTGTGGCAACACATTGGCACATTGCTAGTGGTTATTATAATTTTTTGGACACCAGACAAACGATAGAGTACATATACGAAGAGAAGAGGCGCACGCACGCAGTCGGCCTCTCCCTGTCTCGCACACATGAGTGTTACGTAAAGGTGACGTTAACAAATAAACCCTAAAACCCTAGGTGCACGATTGTTGCATTCGCGGGTACCGGGTACGTGGTGGAGCACCTTTATAGGAGTTGATAGTCGGGACCACAGGTGAATGACTTGGAGCGCGGTGGCTCGCCAGTTGCCACAGATCGAGTAGCCACGTTTAAAATATCGTTTTTAGCGGGGTTAAAAGTTCCGATTTTCAATGGCACGTTATAAGTAGTAAGTAGTTTTTAGAACGATTGGTATGGAGCGAAAATGGAATTCATAGTACTACGTACCTCCTTGGCGTATGGTTGTATGGGTTTATGTTACGAGATTTTGAACCTGGTAGTTCTAGGGCAAATACTACGGTTTAGATTTAGATGCTGGTTTTCAGTAATCGGAAGGGGAAACCCTTCTTTGATTAAAAAAACTACTACCTCAATTCTGGTTTACTAGTCCCCTTCGTACTTTGGGTCAAAGTTTGTCCATGAATTTTACTTGTAAAATGTGAATGGAAAACGAGATTTTGCTATACCCAAACAAAAAAGGACTGGAGGGAGTGATTGCTCTGGCATGGACGCGACCTCTCATAGCGCAGGCATTGAACCGGCGCGCCGTCCAAGAGGGCTGCACTCGCTGCAGGCCCGGCTGAGCACGCCTCCTCGCCGCGTGCAACCAGCTTAAGACTGCCCGCCTGCCTTCATTGAATCCGCGCGTGTGCCGGCAACACGTCCTTCCGCGAGCCGACAGGCATTTTAGAACACAAAGAATGACTAAAATATAATTAATTTACGCATGGTCTTTACTTGTTGTGCTCGCACTGGTAGCAGGAACTAGTAGAGGTTTTTCTTTATTTATAACTCTCCTCACATTTTTTTGGCTTTGAAGTGAATCATGGGTTGTGGACATTATGTATGAATGTGCAGATATCTGTGAACATGAGTTTGATGTGGAAATTGAACTTGGAATGTCGGGCTTGCGCGTGAACTATACCATGTCCAATGCTTCGTCTCTTATTGTTTGGAAAGTAATTGTTGTTATTACATGACCCGAAAAAAAACATTTTGTGCCACATCAGTAGATGCACAGACATCACAACAGGCATGCTGTCTGGATAAACATTTGAACCTAGATATTATGAAGGAAATTTTGTATTGACAACAGTTTTAGATAGCAGGAGACGCCTAGCCTGCTCTGCTAGCTTATTTCTGGCTTCTTCCATCTCTTCTTTGGCTTGGGTGAAGAGAGCATCTGATTGCTCTTTTCGCTTCTTCAGGAACTCAGCTACATTCTCAAGGGCTGCTGCACGCTTTCTTTCAGCATTTACTAATGCCACGAGGACACGAACAGCTGACGACTCCACCTGGCTTGTGTGTATCCAGCATCATCTGGGAATTTTCACCTTGTGTCTAATCCAGCATCATTAGGGAACTGGCACCTTGTGTGTAATCCAACTTCATTTTGGAAACATGATCTCGAGGTTGACCATACTTCCCTCCTCGCAAGAACTGCATCCTGACATGAAGTTACTTCTTTTTTAGATCAATACTCAGAGAAACCCAGATCCATTTAGTAGAAGCCAGATAAACAAAACTCGGAGAAGTGAATTCAAAAGGAAAAGAAATATAAAAACAGACTACAAGGTGAGAACACCCACTTCCTACATCAAGTTAAAAACGAAAGTATTAGGACGATTAAGACTCTTCTTATTACACATCGAAGAACACCATGCTTAAGAGAAACATAAACTACAACATATACACATCGAAGAACACGAGGCTAAACGAAAGTAATTGAAAGGGTCTTACTTACCAAAGCTTGTTTTACAGGTTCGGTGCAGCTACTCTTTAACTTGCCACGCTCCTTGAAGATGTCCCGAATATCCCGTGTTTGGTCTTCATTGCTCCTCTGCATGTTCACACTCGTGGTTTTAAAATCTCAACATGGCAAGAAAAATACTACTAGTAATACTCGCTCATCTTGTGGGCAACATTAAAGCACTCGTCTGCCATGTTAGAGCATCTCCAACAGAATCGCAACGCGCGGTGCTTTAAAAAGCATTTACAGTGCTGAGATCGAGAAGTAGATACTAGAGAGTAGAGGATAGTTCTCAGCATAGATAGATAAAAAAGATACCCATACCCCTCTCCAGATTTGCAAATAAGGCCTTCCCTCGTTCATCCTTTTCTCCCACAAGATAAACTACTCATACAAATGCATCTTGATGCGTGCAACGCATGGGCATCTTGCTAGTTCTAAAAACCTTTCCATCATTTTCCACACTGCTGGTTGCAGATGGAAAACCTACCCAAGCACAGCGCGATACAGGAGCGACGCACAATTACAAGCTGATATTCTGTTGGACAATGGAGGCTATAACCAATTACTTTTACGGGAACAATAGCACCCAGGAAAATTGAAGGGTAGGTATGAACAAAATTGGAATTGCACATGTATTGCTAAGTGATTCAATACATCAATTACCAATCGAGGAGGAGAACAATGGTCGCGGCAGCCTCTATGAGTCATGGTCGGCAACGGGAGTCAGTTCATTCTCCATGACGGTGGTACTTCTGCGCTTGGCGTTGGCTTCCGGGAAGCAGATCCGAGACCGTGGAAGACGATGCCGGGGAAGAGGCTCCGTCTACGACGACGGCGGTGGACCAGCTCCAGTGCGGCGTATGAGGTCGTTGATGAGGCAGATGCGCTGCGGTGGACGAGTGCGCTGATGTAAAGGGGAGGAGCACGAAGGCTGCGGTGCCGTGGAGAAGTCTATTTTGTCGTGGGGTGGGGTTGGCTGGGTATGGTGAACCTAAAGTTACAAAAACAGCCCCCTACCAAGCGTCGTCCGTAGGCCTGTTCCAAAGGCTATGATGGTAACTTCCCACTGCTCGAATCAGGGTCGCGGGAGATTTTCCCGCCGACCTCAAAATTTTGTGACACTGGACTCCCCGTGTGGCGTATTGAGTGATTCGGCTAAGCAACTAGCGAGTAGTAGTAGTAGTAAACTCTGCATATTAGGTTTGACCGAAGTCAAACTTTCCTAAAGTTTGACCAAGTTTATATAAAAATATAAACATTTACCATAACAAATATGTATGACGTGGAAGTACATTCAATAATGAATCTAATGGTATTTATTTGTTATTGTATATGTTAATAATTTTTGTTATAAGCTTTCTGAGAGTTTACAAAACTTGACTTTGACCAATGCTAATACGCGGACTAAAATAAAACGGAGGGAGTACAAATTTGTTTTCTTAGTTTGTAGTGAACTAATCATTTGTTGAAATTGTGAAATAAATATATTAGGCTATTGACTTCGAATGTAATGGTCTATACAATTCAATAGTTACAATCATTGTCGAATCCCAAGATGTATACAAGGTCTATAGTACTTCACAACATGCTCAAACTCACATAATCCCAGTCAAATGAGAATCTAAATGCATTTCATAGTTATTACTTTGTAGGATGCAACAAAAACAACCAAAACTCTACATCAGCCATTATAGAAGCAACATTTTGACATATCCCATTGTGTGAATGAAACATGCAGAGAGAGCTTTTGAAGATGGAGTAGATAGGGCGGGAAAGATTGTATGTATGTGGACGAGAGAGTAGGAGACAAACGTAATGAGACAGAGAGAAAGAGAAAGAGAAAGAGAGAGGAAGAAGTTAGGTCTATGAGAAAGATGGAGACATGTAATATACGTGATTCTGTGTACGTGGAAGGAGAAGAGACAACATGTTTGATGAGAGAGCTGGAAAAACATGGACGAGAGGGGAAGGATCTCATGGGTTGAGGGATTGAAAATTTTGTGCGGGGGAGAGAGGGATTGGTAATTTTGTGCAAGAGAGAGAGGGTGGGGGGAGGAGTCAGTCAGCCGTCATCACATCACCCTTCTTCCAAATGACCCTGCATTCTCTAGCACGGTGTGGTCGCCCTCTTCGATCTGCTCGATGCCCTCTTTGAAGATTGAGGTGTTGTGCATGTTGGGGTGCAAAGAAGCACAAGCGAGAGTGGTCTCCGTATAACCTTGGATGGGGATGAATTGTGTGCTTGGGGGAGTGTGTGTGTGTGTTGTGCTGCGCGCGCGCACGTATGTGTGTGTGTGTGTGTCAGATATTGAGTGAAAACAAACCTAAGGAGAGAAATGGATATTCACGAAGAGATTGTGCGGGCCTTGAGGTGGGTAGGGGCCGAGTGAGGGTGTCAAAATGTGCGCGTTGATGCCTATGTTGCATGTGATCGTGCGAGGGACGGACGAGTCGAGAGAGATGGTTGTTGTGTTACGGATGCTCCTCTCTCTCTCTCTCTCACACACCCACACACACACACAAGTAAACTAGAAGACCGTTCTCTCATGTATACACAACGGATCGGCATCTGTCTATGTCTCACTCATGCATGATCATTTGCACATTCACACCTCTCTATGTCTGTATCACACGCATACCGTCTCCACATTGCCCTTCCGCCACAACACACTTATGGACACATACACACGTTCTCTCACAGTCACACATACAAAATAAGTATTAAAAAAACTAGGGCGCACCTAAAACGTCCAAATCCAAATAAACACAAACTGGAGCTAAATTCAAATATATGGAAATATTGCAGCGTCAAGAACTTTCCCAGGAAAAAAAAGTTGAGTAATATTCGAGGATTATTTTCACACACAAAAAAAGGTTCGGTGGATGTCCTTCGAGCGCGACATGGTGACGCACCGTTCGATCGACCGCGCGGCCGCGGTTCACACGCTTGTACAGGATTCCGTATCATGGCAGTGGTACTCACTTCAAAAAAAATTAATAAAAGCGCTGCCTAAGTCTAATGTCTACGTGTACTAGTATGGTTTTCTTTTAAGTTTGACCAACCTCATATAAAACTAAAGTAAGCTCCCATACGCGCACTCATCAATATGCCGCCGCCGGCGTTGCGCATGCCGGCGCCCGCCTGCTCCGGACAACAATTTCTCGCCCATCACCGCCGTGTCGCCGCCAGCCCTGTGCCATGAAGCCGAAGGCTCGCCCGCTCACATCGTCTACAGTCCCTTGTCGCCATGCCGCCGCGTTGCCAAGCACGCGAGCAGCTGGTGGAGCCGCTTCTATGCACGCAGCGTACAAAGAGGAGGACGAGCGCGTGCTCCAGCACGCCGACGAGGAGGAACTAGCGTGTCATTGTCATCTCCGCCCGTGCGGAGGAGGCATGCATGGTAGCTGTCGCGGCGGAAGCCGATCGCGCGCGCGTCGAGCCCGCAAACCGGGTGCGAACGCGGAATCTACCTTTGAGACCTTGAATGCCATGTGGATCCTGCAATCTGAAGGAGCAATTTGGGTCAGTCGACTCATCTTAGCCGTTTGATGCAACATTGATGGCTAGAAGGGCATCTTCCACCTCTTCTGCCGTCTTCTTCCTTCGCTCCGTCGAATTTCTTTCACAGATTGACTGACCCAAATTATACTACTAGTATGAACGTATTAAGTACAGTAGGAACACGAAGGTACGAGCAGTAGTACCAACTGCAAGAACAGTAGTAAGACATAGTACTAGTACTACTCTAGGTACTAAAGAGTTCAAATAACGAGAAAGAACATAAACATAGTTCTGCTCGGGCCTCAGCACAACACACCCTTGAAAATAAAGTAAGCAACTAGTCCGCTTGACACTATAGTAGAACCAGCATGAGCGATGGCACTGCCACCTACTCGGAGTCCGAGTCCACGTCCTCGACTTCTTCCTCGTCCCTCTTCCTCTTCCTCTTCGCCGACGCTTCTTTTCTTGAACCGGACACTGGGCTCTGCTTCTTCATCCAACCCATGTAGATATTTAAACAAGGGATAATTACATTTTTACCCCTAGTTGGTTCCTACCCACGGGTTTTGCCCTTACTTTTCGAGCTTGCTCAGTTTTGCCCTTACTTTTTCTGTTGAGATCCCTCGAATGCCCTTTGACTGTTTGACCAAAACTTTGAAAATTCATAACTAATTCATATGAACTCAGAAAAATGCAAATAAGATATCAAAATGTTCAGATAAACATTACCTTTATGGGCATATCATTTGCATTCAAGACAAAAGCAACATTTAAATTACCCGAGGTAATTAGTGTTATTAACATTATTAAAAATAAATAGGTATAAACAATATTTTTTTCATGAATAAAAATTACATGCAAATGTAGGTGATGTTTTCTGAACATCCTGATAACTTATTTGCATTTTTCAGAGTTTGTATCAACTTGTTATGAATGTTCTAACGACTTTGACCATTATTTGGAAACTTCATAACAAGTTGATACGAACTCAGGAAAATGCAAATAAGGTATCAGGATGTTCAGAAAACATCACCTACATTTGTATATAATTTTTATTCACGGAAACAATATTGTTTTTACCAATTTATTTTTAATAATGTTAATAACATTAATTACCTCCGGTAGTTTAAACGATGCTTTTGTCCTGAATGCAAATGATATGCCCATAAAGGTAATGTTTATCTGAACATTTTAATATCTTATTTGCATTTTTCTGAGTTCATGTGAATTAGTTATGAAATTTCAAAGTTTTGGTCAAACGGTCAAAGGGCATTCGAGGGACCTCGATGGAAAAAATAAGGGCAAAACTGAGCAAGCTCGAAAAGTAAGGGCAAAACCCGTGGGTAGGAACCAACTAGGGGTAAAAATGCAATTGTCCCTTTAAACAAAGGTAGGCATCCATTGCTGCGTACAGGTGTTGACATCAGATTTTGGCACGGCGTAAAAGAAAATGAGATGACTTCGAGTGAAAGGGTTTTCAGCATGAAAAGTTCCACATCACTGAGTGGAACAACTTTGATGTTTAGGTTATCATCGTCCGACTCCATCTTAGGGGCCGAAATTGTATTCCGAGTGGCAGAATTCAATATTCCGAGTGGTTTTCGGCCGATCATGCCTTCAAGACAACCTCGGATGAAGGAGTACTATAAAGGAATTGTCTTCGTCTCGTCAAGGCAATCGATTTTGATATATAAATCATCTCAATCCGAGTTCATATGCGAACGTTAGAGGCAATACACTGCAGACCGAAGTTGAATGGAAATATGGCACGAAGAACCAGACACCCTGTCTGATAGGTCGCGCGAGCAATTCGGCCCTTAAGAAGTCCTTGAATCGGAAAAATTTCAACATGGGAATGTTTCGTCTCGTCGAGCCGATCAATTTTCATCTCAATCCGAGGTCGTATGAGACCTGGGGAGGCAAATCAAGATCAGGCTATGTTTTTGGTCGAGTGAAAAGCTTACCATCCGAGTGAAAACTCACCGGTCGAGTGAAAGCTTACCTTTCAGGTAAAAACTTACCGGCCGAGTGAAAACTTACTTTTTGAGTGAAAACTTACCGGTCGAGTGAAAGTTTGACATCCGAGTGAACTTATTATCATCTGAGTGAAGATATTACCGTCGGAATGAAAACTTGCCGATCGAGTAAGAGATTACGTTCCGAGTGAAAATATAGTCATCCGAGTGGAATATTATCTTCCGAGTGAAAGATTCTAACATCCGAGTGAAAAAGTCCAGTCAGGCGACCCGAGTGAAAGTCTCTAATATCTGAGTGGGTGAGCTCGAATCCGAGTGAAACTGAACATGTGCCCGAAAGTTTATCAAGATGACCTTGGATAAAGAAGTGTTCAATACAGAAGTTGTGCGTATCATCAAGACGGTAAACTTTGGTTTTGGAGTCATCATCATCAGAGATAGTATATGTCCTGCAAATTCACTACAAGACTCGGATAATTCAGTCTACTGCAAGACCGAGTCCGACTGGAAGGTAAAGATGACCTTGAAAAGTATTCAGGATGGCCTTATTTGAAAAAGTGATCAACATGAGACTTGTTTGTATCGTCGAGGCGCACAAATTTGATATTTGGGCCGTCTCGATCGGAGGTCATATGGAGGCTCGACGGCCTGCACAAGGAGGAAGACAGAAGTTGGGCCAGATTCAGACTGAATCTGAGTTGGAATAAAACTAGGACTCTAGGACGTGAATTGATGTAATTTTTTGTAAGGAAAGCCTAGATGAATCCTTTACTTGTACGAGAAGTCCAGCCGCCTCTTATATATGTTGGGGTGACGGCCGATTGAGCAACACGCAATCGAACAAATCAATATACTACTTTTTCATCTACGTTTTATCTCTCCACCGTTTTTTCTCTCTCGTTCTTCGCTGTTCTTTGTGTGTTGAGAGCTGCGAATCCCGAGGCTCTAGGGGCGAGCGAATCGACCTAGGGCAGCCCATAGCCGCCGCAATCCCTGACGGGGTCCCTCCCGGGTGTGTGGGGGTTTCGGGTCTGCAAAAGCGCCCGCCGACTATCTTGCGTATCGTGTTGTCGGTCGGGTCTCCTTCGACGTGAGCTGCGGTGCATCACCCCCGGCGTCGAGGGTACACATGACGTGTTCGTGTGTCAATAACAGGATGTGATCTTCATCTAATGTCTTCGGCTCCCATGCATGATGAAACTCGTGATGAGGTTTCTTCAGTTTAACGTACGAAGGATCATGTCACGCCCAATATGCGACCCTATCCAAAAGGAACTCAAAGGTCCCACCAAGGATAGACCCGCATATTGAAACGCTTTTGCAAGGTGGATATCATTACATCAACACTACATAATAGATGGGGATACATACAAGAGGCAAACAATGCCACATGAATACAATAATATATCATACACAATATCAACATCCGACTACGGATGAAACACAAACAGAAGCTCAAACAACATCCACCCTGCTAGCCCAGGCTGCCGACCTGGAACCTATCCCCTGATCGAAGAAGAAGCAGAAGAAGAACTCAATGCAAGCAAGCATCGCTCTCGCGTCATGATCATCGCATAAACCTGTACCTGCAACTGTTGTTGTAGTAATCTGTGAGCCACGAGGACTCAACAATCCCATTACCATGGGTATCAAGACTAGCAAAGCTTAATAGGAAAGGAAGGGGGTAAAGTGGTGAGGCTGCAGCAGCGACTAAGCATGATATGGTGGCTAACATACGCAAATAAGAGCGAGGAAAGAGCAAAAGGAACGGTCGTCAACTAGTAATGATCAAGAAGTGATCCTGAACTCCTACTTACGTCAAACATAACCCAGAAACCGTGTTCACTTCCCGGACTCCGCCGAGAAGAGACCATCACGGCTACACACGCGGTTGATGCGTTTTAATTTCGGATCTGGTGTCAAGTTATCTACAACCGGACATTAACAAATTCCCATCTGCCAATAACCGCAGGCATGGCTTTCGAAAGATTATACCCTGTAGGGGTGTCCCAACTTAGCCCATGACAAGCTCTCGCGATCAACGAAGGAATAGACCTTCTCCCAGGAAGACCCGATCAGACTCGGAATCCCGGTTTACAAGACATTTCGACAATGGTAAAACAAGACTAGCAAGACCGCCCGATGCGCCGACAATCCCGATAGGAGCTGCACATATCTCGTTCTCAGGGCAACACCGGATGAGCAATCCGTACAACTAAAACCAGACCTCAAGTTTCCCTAAGGGGGCGCTGCAAAGGGCTCTAGTTCGGACCAACACTTAGACAAGCACTGGCCCGGGGGGGGGGGGCTATAATAAAGATGACCCTCGAGAGAGCGACTCCCAAGGGAAAAGTAGGTGGTGGTGACGCAAATGGTAAAACCAAGGTTGGGCCTTGCTGGAGGAGTTTTATTCAAAGCGAACTGTCGAGGGGGTCCCATAAATCACCCGACCGCGTAAGGAATGCAAAATCCAAGAACATAACACCGGTATGCCGGAAACTAGGGCGGCAAGAGTGGAACAAAACCCCAGGCATAAGGCCGAGCCTTCCACCCTTTACCAAATATATAGATGCATTAATAATATAAGAGATATGGTGATATCCCAACATAACCATGTCCGCCATGGAGCAAATCTTCAACTTCACCTGCAACTAGCAACGCTATAAGAGGGCTGAGAAAAAGCGGTAACATAGCCAAGCAACGGTTTGCATAGGAAAGGTGTCAAAGGTTAGAGGCTGACATGGCAATTTGGGATGGCTTGATAAACAGGTAATAGGTAGCGCAGCATAGCGATAGAACGAAGCAACTAGCATAGCAATGATAGTAGTGAGATCCAGGGTAGCGGTCATCTTGCCTGAAATCCCGCAAGGAAGAAGAATGAGTCCATGAAGAAGATGAAGCCACGAAGACGAAACAAGCATAGACGAACAAGTCCTCACGATCGCAACGAAACAGGAACTATCGAGAAGAAGCACACAACATGGTAAACACACCACACATGAACATGACATGATGCACAAACAAGCATGATGCACGACCAAGCTACATGAATCTACTCATGGCAAGAGATGATGCAAACAAGAGCAACACATCAAGGCAAGTTTAAATGGGGCCGGGAACAACATATAACAATTCCGGTAAGTCCTCATATGCATATTTCGAAATTGGTCCAGATCTGAATAAACCTTATGTTCAAGTTGTTAAACATCAAGTTAAAATGCACAAGGATGATCTACACGAGATTCTAGTCAAGTTACATATAAAGTTCATTTAGTTCGGAGCTACGGCCTAGAAGATATGAGCAAAACAAGTTAAACAAGGCATTGATGCAAAATGCATACAAACATCAAAAAAACACATCAAAACAATGATGCAACATGATAATATGAAACTACATGCAAAATCAAGCAAGTTTCATATAGAGCACACTCAAAATGGAGCAACGGTTCAACACATGCACACTATACAAGTTTAAAGGACAAGCTGTCCAAAACAGCAACTAGGCATATTGCAAGCATCAAAACAACATGCTACAGCACCTCAATATGAAAACAAAAGGCATGTGCATGATGTACAGGTAAAGCACAACAAAACATGAACACCGAGCTATCTCTACAAATCACTAGAACATGCTCAAACACACACGGTAAAATTGCAAGTTATTACAATTTCAGACTTTGCAGAAAACAACATCACGATGCAATTTTTAGAGCTATCAAACAACATGTTACAGGAACTTATCATGGCAAACAAAAGCATGGCATGAAACTACTAATTTCATAGATCAAAAGTCCCTTACTGACCATAAGCCAAAAAGGATCAGAAAATATAATGGCACCCACGTAAACATAGCAAGTTATTATACAGATTCATACATGGCAGAAACAGAATTATGAAGGCATGTAGATGAGCTTGTGCAACTCCCTACAGAGCAATACATGGCATGGCAAGGCAACCAACAGTAAGAAGGCATATTTGTGAAGCTAAGAATGCCAATATCAAGGTCATAGGGTGCATGGATCACTAGCAAAACACATGGCAACAACTGAACTTAATGTTAACAGGCTGACAACAACATTATCAAGCAACTTTAGAGCAAGATATGAACAAGCTACAACAAGCTATAAATGCAACCAGGGGCATTAATGGATAGAGAATAACATGTAGATCAAAACATATTTAGTGATCATCTCCAGATTATGTATAGAATGATTAGTAGCAACATGTTTATATAGCATCACGAAATAACAGATTCAGCCTAGCAAAACAGCAACAGCGAGTACACTACTTAACAAGCTCGATTCACTCACCACAAGTCATTGCATGACAAGATAAGCTAGCAACATCAAGAAGGCATGTTTATGTAACAAACCAAGGTAAGAACAAGTCCATAGCATGCAAGGATCAACTATAGCAACCTTGGCAAAATTGAATAACATGTAAAAAATCTGCCAGGAAACATTTTGAAGCAAAAGTAGAGCACGAAAATGACATGCTATACTACTCCATAATTTCAACCAAGGGCATTAACGGATAGAAAATAACCACATGTTCAAAACACCCTTACTGAAGTATCTCTAAATTTGCATGGATCTCTCTGTAGCATCAAGTTTACATGGCATCAAAATAACAGCAGAACAGGGACTAAAATCAGCAACATCACGATGCCTAGTTTGTATGCTTGTGCTAGTCACCACATTGATCACAAAAATACATGGTAAGCACCTCTGTAAAGAAGACATGGCATAGTTCAAAACACATGTAGACATCAACCTCATAGGATGCACACATCAATCATGGCAAAAATGACAAGAGCTCATTCTGATAACAGACAGCAGAAAACATTATGAAGCACTCTTACACGATGATTCGGGCGGCGGCGGCACACGGGCCCCGCGGGCCTGCAGTGGGCCGCGTGGGCCGGTGGCGGGGTCGGGCGCAGGAGGCGACATGGCGCGCACAGGTTGGCTGCGGGCGGCGGCGGACATGTCCGGCCGCCGGGCGGACATGTCCGGCGGCGCGGAAGGGATGGATCTAGGGTTTGGACGAAAATGATCCGGAATTTCGGGGGAGAGGGCATATATATAGGTAGAGGGAGCTAGGAGAGTCCAAATGAGGAGTGGTTTTTGCCCACACGATCGTGATCGAACGACCGAGAGCATGGAGGGGAGTTAGATGGGTTTTGGGCCACTTTGGAAGGGTGTTGGGCTGCAAAGAGAGAGGGGCTTTATGGTTACCCGGTTAACCGTTGGAGTATCAAACGGACTCCAAATGGCACAAAACTTGACAGGCGGTCTACCGGTGCTATACCAAGGCCACTTGACAAACCTCGGGCCATTTCGAGAAAGTTTAACACCCACTCACGAAAAGAGAGAAGAGGGGGATGCCGGAGGACATAGGAGTGCCGGATTGCAAAACGGATAACGGGGAAAAGGCTCGGATGCAAGAAACGAACACGTATGCAAAATGAAATGCACATGATGACATGATGAAATGCAACACGCAAGCAAATGACATGGCAATGACGACGAATAACTGAAGGACACCTGGCGCATGGAAACTGGGGCGTTACAACACTCCTCCACTAACAAGAGATCTCGCCCCGAGATCTTAGGACCGAGACGGAAGGGAAAAAGGGATTAGGTGAAGCAAGAACTCGAGATAATAAGCAAAGAATCGAGAGCACTCGAGAAAAGAGAGGAACGGCGAGAATGACGAGAATCGAAAGCTCACGAACTCAGATAGGCTATGAAACCACTCCGGTTAGAACGAGATAAGAAATGAATAAGACTAAAAGGATTTAGGCAGCACTCCGGCTCAAAATGGAAGGAATAGAACAAGAACTTCACAAGATAGAATGACACTTGACGAGATGAAAAACGCAAAGCCTCCGGAAGAATTAAAAGAATGAAATGAAATGAACTTAGAAGGAAGGGTTGAACGGAGTTGTTGAGAAAATCAACAACGAAAGAATAAGCTTGTTGTGGACTTATGGAAAACATCTCAAAATTATGAGGTGATCACTGAACACAAGTGGAAAAGATTGAGTAGCTGAGAAGAACGAAGAAATGCAAAACTCCACTTCAACAGAATACGGAGAATTAATTGCACTTCGAGATGCGAGAAGAAAAGGATACTTGAACTCCACCAACAAAATCTTGATGAACTCTTGAAGAATGAATTAAATCATGACGAGCCACCATGAAAAACTCCGGTCACAAAAGGATGATGAGATAGAAGGAAGGATGAAAGAATAAGACTAAAACCTTGCGGTGATTTAGATGGAGGATCCGATGAAATGACCAAGGAAATTTGAACTCCGGAAAAGAAAAGATGAAAACACTTGGAACTAGAATTTATTCACGAAGAACAAACTCCGGAGGAAGGGATTACTCACTTGGATGAAATAAAAATAAGATTTATTGTATGCTTATCCTTCAACAGATTAAATTGATGACAAGCGATGGCTTTGGCATACTACTTATTCTTGTTGAAAAAGATTAAGAAGAGATATAGCGCAAACTTGAGAAGGTCTTCATGAACCACCGGTAGGATTGGAAAGAACGAATGGATTAAAATGATAATCAAAGAAAAAGAATCTTGAGGAACCACCATAAGAATTTGAAAAATGACTGATGAAAGAGAATGAATCATCGGGAAGACTTAGAAGAGCAAATATGGTAGAGGGGATTTAGATGCAAAAGAATAAAGAGATCATGAGCTGATTGAAGAACACTTGAACGAAGCATCGGGATCAAGAGCTGAAATCTGAGGACGAAGAATTCTTCTGGAACGATGGCCTCCGGTGAAAAGGAACGGGAAAACAACTCCTGAAATACTCTGGATAGGTGAGAAAAGAATATCTGACAAATGGAATAATTCTAGAGGGTAACAAGAAGCTTGAACCACGAATCTTTAAGAGAACGGGCAAGATTTAGAGGAAAAACTCTTCTTCGGTCTTCAAATATCGACGGGAAACAACACAAAAATTGTTGAGATACTCCGGGAGAATGAAAGCGAAGGGGTTGGATAACAATGAAAAGAATTTGAACGAGATCTTTTAGAAGGCATGTGACTGATGAAATTCATTCTTACGTCACACTTGAAAGGAATTGAGAATAACTCCGGGGGAATTAGAAGAGTCAGGTAAGATCCTGGGAAAAGACCTGTGGGTTAGGGCCCACTGAAGAGATAACACCATTGGAAAGGGATGTTGAAAAGATAGATGATGCACGGGAACAATTGATATATTTGAATGAGGTGACAACCTCGAATTAATTGGAACACAGACAAATCTCCTGAGATGTCTTCCGAACTCCGGAATGATTGAATTGTGAGAGGCAAACGAGCAAGGAGAACACTTCAAGGAAAAAAATGATCAACCCGAAAAACTTGAATTGAGTTCAGCGGAAAAAGAAAAGGGATGAAGAATAACAAACGAGACAAGAATTCACCGGTTGAAATGATTTACAAAAGACTGAAGAGGTTCCGCACGAATGAGATAGATGGTCGAGAGAGACTCAAACTCCAGGAAGAAAAAGGGTGGGAGGGTGGGAAAACAAAGGCAACTTGGAAGGGGGAACCGACGAATAACTTGAAGAGAAAACACCGATTGAAATCATTGAGGAGAGAGAGCAAAAACTTCGCACGAGTAGGATGGATACTCGATTACGGACTCCGGCTTCGAGAAGAAAAGGGTGGGTGGGTGGGAAAAGAAAACAACTAAGGACAGAGAAACAACTTCATTGAGACCGAACTGAGGATTGAACTCAAGATGAAGAGGCTCGAGTCGACTTGACGAGAAATGCACCGGATCAAAAGAGCTAAGAACCAACGATCGAAAAACCAACCGCGTGATCCTAAAGAAAAAATTGAAGGGGAAGAGGAGTAGTTCAAAACACCTACGTCAAGATTTCTTACCAGAGCGACGAAGGGGCAGAGGAGTAAAAATAATTCCTATACTCCGATATAACTAGACTCCGAAAATAGTTTTCTTCTAGACTCAACAACGGCCAAACTACACGATCAATCAAGGGGGGCTCCTAAGGTCGGTCGAGGCTCTGATACCAACTTGTCACGTTTCAATATGCGGGTCTATCCTTGGTGGGACCTTCGAGTTCCTTTTGGATAGGGTCGCATATTGGGCGTGACAGATCAATCATGGCTGCTGCCAGGGTCAGCATTGAAGGTTGAGAGGAGGACACCAGGCTTGCCTTCTGGAGATCAAAGGGCTGGCCTACAACGAGACCTATCCAACGCAGGACATCCCTGTCGTTCTTAAAGCCTACGGTAACGAATTTCACTCTTTTGTCCTTGAGGAAGTTCTTAAAATCCTGGCACTCAATGTCGGCATGGCATATGTGGTAGACCAAGCAAACGTTATGTACGCAAACCTGGATCAGGGCGGGCTTCTTCCTCTCTTCTTCCTTTAGATCCTTCTCTCGTCCCAGGACTGTGGTGTACTCAACATCTAGCCCAGCGACCCACTCATCCGTTGAACTGTTGAACATGTGTAGGAAGCGAGCAAGCCATGCTTTCACCGTCGCGGATCCACATGTGTAGATGATGATGAACTGATCGCCGGTGATGGCTCTAACCTGGTACTCAGCGGCGACCATGGAGATTTGGGAGGTCATGGATTTTGGAGGAGGGTTAGGAGAAGTTGAACTGTTGTACCCCGCAAAAACTGGGAGCGAACTAATGTGAAAGTACGGGACGACTGGGAGCGAACTGTTGTGAGGTAGAAGACGGGGACGAGTAGGGCATGCGAACGGCGTGGGGTTGCTGGCTTGCCCGGCGGATAAACAGCTCCAAGCCCCCAAAGAGTTCTCGAGAACTATGCGGGACCCACTAGATGTCATGTCTACTAGACCCATATCGTAGGCCTGACGGTATAGCTTCTGCCTGTTCGCATGCCATGCCGGCGCGTGGATGTAACTTCACTTAATTCCGTCAACCATCGCGCCTCCCACGACCTTCGCCTCCCTTTGAGACTTCGACCGACTATAAATGAGCAATTTTTTTGCCTACTCCGCATGCATGATACTCCCTCTGTTCCTTTTTACTCCCGTCAACCGTTTGCAAAGTGTTTGACCAAATATATAGTTTTTTTGAACACCTTATATTAATTAACCAGCCACACCGGTACACTCATTCGATACAATATTCACCACACAGGGCGGTACATTATTTACAAGAATACCATCTAATCTATTGTCAAAGCTATACTTAGCGATTAAGTGTGCCACCTTATTGGCCAAATGGCTAATTTTTGACAATTCAAGATTGTTGATCAACTTTGAGATGCTCAACGCTTTCATCTTCAGGTCACGCATAGCAGACCTGTCATAGTCCCCCGATGCAAGAGACGCTACCACAAAAGCGCAACCAGTCTCTAAAATTACAGGATTATGAAGAGAAATACCTATGTAGAGACCGGCAATGCAAGCCCTAAGCTCCGCTTCCTCCACACTTTGACAGGCATCAATGAAATCCCACGACCAAATTTATACTAAAAATATCAATATCTACAATATTGATTATAATGAGTATAAGAACTATGTTTTATAATGAGTGTAAAAATATTGATTTGACATTGTGAATGTTGATACTCCCTCCATCTAGGTGAGTAAGTTATCTTAGGCTGTGCACTGTGACCAAGGAGGAGGGGAAAACGAGAGACATTAATCTTTATTTTCTAATTAAATAGTATTGCATGCAATGAACTAACCACTGCATGTCATGTTTGATAGTCTCAGGTCATTAAAAGCATGCACACCCTAACTTCGGTAGTAACATCGAGTCCAACTCAACAAATTTGCTTATGTGCCAATGAGTTAATGAGGAGAGATGTAGTATTAGTAACTTAGATAGTTACTATAACATCACATGTCCCAATGCAATATGAGTCTATAACCTAATAAATGAAGCTTTGCATGTTACCACACTTATGTTACTAACCACTATTGAGGTAGTAACATAGTCTAGGGATATGTGTATGTTACTAGTGTATGTTACTCTCCATTGTGGCTAGTCTTATTGGTTGATATTTCAAGAAACAAGAAACGAGGTAGAAGTTAATGCACCGCGCCTACGTGTTTTGGGATTATTTGGTTTTCGTAAGATGACTTACACACCTAGCTATCAGAGTACCACTACCTCCCTTCTAGTTTAAAGGGCTCGACTCAAAAATTTCACCTACTCTTAGCAAGATAGTAGAGGTGGTGGAATAGTTTTTGAAGTCTGCAAAAGTACTCAACTAATGTTGTCGTTCTTCACAAAAAAATGTGTTTACCAATGCATGCATGAACACTAGTTACTCTAACCCCCCTCTCTTCTTTAATTCTTTGCCACATCAGCATGTTTGCTATTCCCGTGTGCATGATACCAATTAAGATACCACCATGATGGCCAGCCTTAATCGTAGCATGCAATAATTTAGTGCACCTTGAAATATGAACATGTGTGGGGCGTGTATGTTTTTAATGACTTGAGACTATACCTAGCCCGACATGCAAGATGACTTATTATGCACCGTTCCTCATACCTGCAGGAAGACCGTTCGTCTCCAAATCTTTTCCTCTCCATGTGTGGAAACAATATGCCTGCCAAACTCTCCTTCTCCCTCCGGCGGTCCCACCACTCCACCCCGTGTGAAAAAATCTGCATGCATGACTCTCCTCCCCCCACGCTCGTCCAATCCGTTGGGACCAGCAATATTTCCACCCCTTCGCTCCCCCGTAATTTACTCCAACAAATATGCCCACGTAGCTTTTACTTAACTTCAGGTGCATTGGGTCACTGACATAAGGGCCCAGCAGTGTACTGGCCCACATGTCAGTGACGCAACTAGACCTGCAGTTAAGTCAGTGCAGCTCAGTCCATATCTTACATAGGTGTGCCATTGCTCGCTATAAATACTGCGCCTCCCACGACATTGCTATCTCCTCCCCCTCACGTTCATGTTCATCGCTATCTCCTCCCCCTCCCTCTCATGTCGACCACCATGGCATCGCCCCTCCCAAGCCCTAGGAGCCCCTCACTGCACCGCGTGGACGGTCATGCGTCGCCGTCCCGTTCCTCGCCACCACTAGTCGAGGAGGACGCGTCGGCGTTCCGCTCCTCGCTGCTACATGACGCATCGCCGTTCCGTTCCTCGCCGCCACTAGTCGAGGAGGACGCGTCGGCATTCCGCTCCTCGCCGCGACGCGACGCGTCGCTGTTCCATTCCTCGCCGCCACTACTCGAGGAGGACGCGTCGGCGTTCCGCAACTCGCCACGACACATTGAGGTGGACGCGTCGGCGTTCCCAATCTCGCCAGCACGCGCGTTGGAGGACGCGTCGGCTCCCCGCTACGACGAGAACGCCTTGTCGCCCGCCGAGCCCACCAGCCTTGAGGAGCTTTGGAAAGAAATGGATGTCGCCTTGTTGGAGGCTTTGCCTCCAGCAGAGCGCGCCAAAATAGAGGCGGATAAGAAGGCCGAGGAAGAGAAGCGCACCACGCAACAAGCTTTCTGGGAGATCTATGTCGTGTCCGAGAGAGTCAAGCAATTGGTTCTTTGGCAGAAGGCTCGTGCGAGGGCCGTGAGGGTGGCGGAGGACGCCCGTGCCGACGCCCTGAGTGCAGTCGGGCCCAAGCGCCTCATCTACGCTTGGCGGTACGTGGACCGGGTGCACGCTTCCAGCCAGGAGGAGTACCTGTTGGCGCAGGATCACCACACCGGTGAGATCGCGCTCGCTCGCCGGGAAGCCGCCAATCAGCACCTCGCGAGTTGCGAGGCTGAGGAAGAGGCGTTGTGTCGGCACGCTGGGAAACGGCCGCGCACCAGGGCACTCATGGTGCGCCGCAAGCGCTCCTGCGAGCGCCGTGGCTTTTAGGAGGAGTATATTTTTGTTTCGTAAGGCGATCTCATTAGTTTTGGGACGCAAATGATAAATCCCGAATGTTTAGGAATTTTTAGCGTCCTTAATTAAGTATGTAAAATGGAAAGTTTGGAAACATTGTGTATTATTACGCATTTTGCAAGTACGTGCATATAGCACAAACTTTACTATATACTATCGGACTACACGTCCAGGTCAATAAGTCATCTTTGGTTGTGCACGGTGACCAAGAAGGAGGGAAGACTTGTACACCTAGACGGAGGGAGTACTACTATTACTTATGTACGTGCAAATGCACGTTTTAACATTATGATGCAGTTTTTGTAAAAGTAGAAAAACAACACTAGTCAAGCTTGTGAAACGATTCAATGCAAAACAAATGCAAAAATGCTCGTTTGATTGTTTACTTTTAGCTTACTTCTCTGTGGTTATTTGTCTGTCGTACTTTGTACGGAGCATCTCACTGGTTGGAAAGGCATGCAAATTCCCAAACCGCTTCCTAAACCCTGTATCGAATTTTTTGCCTAACAAGTTGTGCCGTGCAATTGGAATTCCAACTTGAGTACTACTACTAGTAGGAGTACCAGGGGCCAGTTCTTTTAGGCTTCTAGATTAGTAATCCCATAACTACTACCTCCGTCCTGGTTTATTGGTCCCCATTGTAATCTATGTCAAATTTTAGTGCATGTCACATGCACTACTCCATCCGTCTAGGTGAGTAAGTCATCTTAGGTTGTGCACCGTGACCAAGGAGGAGAAAACGAGAAACGTTAATGTTTATTTGCTAATTAATAGTATTGCATGCAATGAACTAACCACTGCATGTCGTGTTTGATATCTCAAGTCATTAAAAGCATGCACACTCTTTATCTCTTATTGGTTGATATGTCAAGAAACAAGAAACGAGGTAGAAGTTAATGCACCACGCCTAAGTGTTTTGGGATTATTTGGTTTTCGTAAGATGACTTACACACCTAGATGCACCGCTCCTAAGTGTTTTGAGTAACATTTTATCAGTTAAATCTTTGGTCAAAATTTAGCACAAATTTCAATGGTGAGGAATAAACCAGGATGGAGTAGTAGTTTAGAAGCCCAAATAAATGAGTGAGGCGCCTTATTGTTACTCTCCACTGTGACTAGTCTTGTGGGAAAAGCTGGGGAAGCCACCAAAAGAACTGGCCCTAGGAGTAGTAGCTAGGGATCGAGTGTGGGAGATGAACCAGAGAAAGTAAATGCAGAGAGATGAAATGCAAAAAAGACGGAGGGATGTGATGGTTGCTTGTCCGTTTATTTTACCACGCCATTTATTAATGGGAGTGGTTGGGTTTTGTGATATGACGGCTTTACTACCGCGCCACGAGCGGGGTGAGAGGTGAGACTCCCGTGTAGCGCCGCCCTCTACACTTGTACTACATCGGTCGTGGTTTATTAGTCCCTCATTGAATTTGACTGAAGATTTAACTGACAAAATGTTAGTGCATGTCAACAAAAACTATATCGTTGGATTCGTATTTGAACATAGGTTTGAATGATATAATTTTAGGTGACATGCATCAGTATTTATCGTACTATATATAATGTTAGTTCAATTTTTGGTCGTACTAATCTATAGTAGTAAGGTGCCCGTGTGTTGCACCGAAGAGTGAAATGCATTGATCGGGGAGTTGTTTAATTTGACAAAGGATGTGGGGGTCATCTCATGTGTAACGGGTATCGGTAGGTTTCTTCGGATATTATCTCATCTCTAGAGCTCACAAACATCCGGGTGAAATAGATAAAAAGGTATATTTTGCAAACAAAAGCATTCAACTTTTCAACCTGCATCCAAAACTTGTGAAGAAATAACACTTATTGTGCTTTGCAAGAAATGATCTTTAAGAATTAGTTTTTGAGTATCGATTGTTATACATGTTGGCTACAGATGACATGGCACTTTCTTATAGTCAACAGTTGGCTATACTATTAAGTAATATTAACCATGCCCTTATACACCTAGATGGAGGGATTAAATCAGGATGACTTGCAAAGGGGCAGAGGAGATGTAAGAAATGGTTCATCATAAGCCTTTCACCAGTACTGTAGTAAAAATTCATACATGGAAGATTCTAGACTAAACCATAAACGGATACACTTTTATTCATGCGCGATACTCCAATAGAGCAAGATCATGCATGGAAGTCTACACATGCTTAGACAGCGGATTACATTGAGCGAAGACTAATGATCAAAATTTAACTTGATAATGCGTATTTTTTTAGAAGAACAGGGAGGCTCCTCCCCGGTTCCATTTTGTGATATGAAACCCAAAGTGTCTTACATCAGCTCACTGAGAGGAGCAGTTCAAAGGAAGGACTGCGGCGAAAGCCACTCAAGTTTAACAACAAGCTTACAGAATCAAAAGCGGCAAAGACACGGGCCATAAGCGCCCACACACACACTACATGTTTTCTAAGTGCACTTGATAATGCGTATGTCCAGGTGAACCTCCTTGGAGTCCCTGTGCACCGAGTCGGCGGGTAAAGGATGAAACGGATGCCATGGGTTTTCCAAGTCGACATTGGCGGGATAGTCCCAGCTCCCCAGAGTCCAAGTCTGTCCGATGAGGCCGTTGTCGCCGCCCACGCGACCCGGAGGGGTAGTAACATTGACCACGCACCCGCACCGCCCAACCTACTATCCAACTGACCACAGGATCGAGTTTTGGACAATTAGAGCGACATTATTATGCTTGATGGCTTCGTTGCGTGTGTGTAGGCATGCATGCTATCGTTCATGGGCGGGACGGGGCTTCCTGCTTCTTCTGCATGCTACATCTGTGTTCCTGACCCTTTCTGTCTCCATCCAACAATTCTTGTACTCCGCCACGGGGCTATTTTTATATGGCAATCCTATTCTTACGTGCAAGTTCTACAAAAAGTCTTACATACTAGTGTAGTTTGAGCCTATCCGTAACAGTTCTGTTGTAGGCAGTTTTCCCCCCTCTCACATTACGTCAGATTTTGTAAGAGTTGTGCGTAGGAGGATTTCTGTTTTTATACCTGTGTATGTACATATATTACGTAACTATACATATATAGGACGTTTGCCGTCTTCTGCCATGGGCGCACATTCCTCAGGGCACGCCGCTCCACTCCATGCCGCACGCCATTGCTACTTGCACTCCGACAAGCCCAGGCACCATTGCCACTTGAACACCGACAAGCGCAAGCACCATCGCCACTTGTACACCGACAAGAGCAGGTATACTAGCTAGTATAGTATCCTCTCAGCTACCTTCCCTCCTTAACCATCTTCTTCAGCTCCACGCGCATGCATATTCATGCAGCCAACAGTGAGAATGAGGTGACCAGCGTCTAGGGCACAGGCAGTTGAGCCCAATGTCCTCGCTTGAACATGGCCATGTTTGAGCTGCTCATCAGCATGCACGCGCAGCCGCACATGCCTTAGCTTGACATCGTGGACACCATGATGAGCTCGATGACGGTTCACACATTTAGGCTTTGCCCAGCATCCGCCTTGCCACTGGCGACGCGTAAAGGATACCACGATGGCGGCGATGCCAATGACATGCACCGCCAGAAGGATGGCGACGCCAACGTAGAACTGCGACAATACGATGTCGAGCCTCGACCGCTGTCGACTGTCACTAAGTAGTCTGACGACGGCTGGAAAAGTGTTGCATGCATGAGTGTAAAGTGCGTTCTGTGCTAATTAAACATGCGTGGCTCTACACATGTTTGTCATGAAGTTGTGTGGGCGCAGTAGTTGGTGTACATGGGCATCAGCGGGAAGATCGCAGGCTCGACCTCCTTCGACGTTGCATATTCTTTTTTGTTTCACTGACTAGTTGGATCCACATAGGTAGAGAGAGGGTGATGTCATGTTTATGTTTGACCAGTCAACAAAGTAAAATACGAAGCTATACGGTAAGACAGTGACCGTATAATCACCTGTAATCGTATATAGTGACCGTATTGACCGTATTTTTAAGTACAATTACCAAAGTGAGCTTTCGACACAAGTTCGATGACCTCGAATGCATTTTACTCATCTATATATATCTACTCTTATAGAAAACCGAGTTGGTGATGATGGTATGCCTGCCATCTTGTAATATAGACCGTCCGATCTATATCTGACGGATAGAAAGCCAACTATGACAATTTTACAAAAGATACCCGCACCTCTCTCCACATTTACAGATAAGGCCTTACCTCGTGCTCCTCCCTATGTCTCTATCTCTACTACTTTTTTATAACAAATCGAATAGTGTTGCGCCGTCTGCTGCACGCCCGGCTGAACACGCCTCCTGGCCTCCATCATGACCAACTGAGTCTTTTATAGGAGTAGCAGTAGAGAAAAACCAAGTTGGTGATGATGGTGTGTCGTGCAATGCACGGGCATCTTGCTATTTTTTTGCATATAAGTCCAAACACCACGTAGACACGGTCTTTGAGCACGGTTCATAGTGGTTCCACGATCGGGCATTGAAGTTTGTAAATATTTTAAATTAGAATATACTACTCCTCCGGTGCTAGTAGTAGAGCACAGTCCTACTCTACTACTCTACTCTAGCAAGCTAGGGCATAGTACTGTAGTAGGTACTGTAGGGAGTACCAGTACTATGATCACTCAAGCAAGTTGTCTGGCATCGATATGACCCTACGCAGCGGGTATGTGTCTCGTAAGTCAAGCGGCGTGCTATAGTTATCATCACCTGTCCACTTCCCGTAGCACATATTCGCTTCTCCACATTTGTCCGCACATAATCTCAATACCATGTCGCTCGCCGCGTGCTCATCGGGGCTATACCGTTTACTCAAAGCCCTTAGGCCGGAGCTTTTTAAGCCAGCTCCATGCTTGCTGATGCCGCCTGATCTTCAGAAATGGCGTGTCACGCAGCATAACGATCATAGGGTGGCGAGCATCAACCCCCTTCACTGCGATACGATCCCCGTCAGCCTCAGCTACATTAACGGTATGTACTGGGTCGGCAAGAAGACGTCTTCGATGGTACTCGTTGACGGTTGCGGCAGCTGGATGCTCGTGGAGGTCTACACCCGGCGATTGATCCCCCTTCCCTCAATTAACACTGCACTGCTTTGGCACCGCGGCCCAGAATACTCGGAATCTTACAGTAGCCAACATGATACCAAGTTTGATTTGCTCAAGGTTGTAATCTGCCAAGTGCCCACAAGATCTGCGAATTATAAAGATTTCAGGCTAATTGCATTCTTCAACCATGGTCTCGCCTATCTGACAGGTCACTGCGCTAAGTGGATAAATCTGCATGTCCATCACAGGATCATACATCCTCCATGGTTCTCTGATGCCATTGAACACAAGGGCTTCATTTACGTTGTCGACTCCTTCTATGGCTGGACGTATTGCTGGCCTACTCCAGTCATCACTACAAACAACTGTTACAGCAGTATGTTACTTTCCTATGATATCATGATGGCTTGCTTATATTATTGTCAACATTTTCTTAAAAAATATTCATGCTCATAACATGCTGTTCTTAAGATTGACTAAATCAAGAGCCATTTTTTATTTGACTCCAACTTGATATGATGTTGTAGGCCGCCTGGTGTCCCTACCCTTCCTAATCCCAGAACCTTTCAAAGAAAAGCGGCATGGCAGTTGCAGGTGGTTCCTGGCTCGATCAGACGATGGTGAAAGATTGATGATCGTTCGCATATACCGGACGTGTTGTTTCGCGGAATACAATCACAGTCACTGCAAGGTCTTTGAGCAGGATCCCAGCTTCCCTGGGCCTTCAGGAATTTTTGACTGGAGGCTGGTAAGTAGCCTTGGTACACGCTCTCTGTTTGTCGGACTGAATTATCCGATTAACCAGGAGATAACCGATGGCAAGGATCATGATGGCAGCACGGTTCCGTTCATCAGGCAAAATTGTGTGTACACAGTGTACCATGCGTCTCTGCATGCACCATACCCCGATATGTGCCGCCACGCTCTGCAGCCCAAAGTAGGAGAGAGGGTCGCAAGTATCAGACTTCGACCTGCTCGCTGGAGTTTCCCCCATCAGGCACCCATCTGGTTCAAGCCGTCAGCCAATCTCCATAGCTTAATAAATAGTAACGTTTAACTGAGCCAGTTAGTTAGATGCGTACACTTGGTGTAGTAGGATCTTTATTTAGTTTGATGCATACACTTGTTCTTTTTTGGTAGCCCTTTTGTAATGATGGCTGATGTTTGGTTTGGAAGAGAGAGCTGCGTCTTCACTCTTCTGGCATGCTTACTGCTTCTGTTGCACCCCCAGCCCTGGTTGCTGCTGCTGCTGTTTTCAATGTACAATCAGTAGTATGTTTCGTCTGTTGGTTGAATAAATGTGTTGTTAGAACGACAAACACAATGTTTTGGAAGTCGTTGCATGGTTCGATCCTTTAGTGCCCCGTACCATACGTAGCTCATACTATTTTTCGTACGGAACACATTTTCCACTTGTTGATAACATGCAGCCCACTGATGAAGGCCCAATAGAGAAGCCCATAATTAAGAGGAAGGGAGGCTCTCACATGAATCCGGCCCAGGTACATGCTCATGGTCCCCTAAACATAAATAAGTAAATAAATAAATAAAGCTAAATGCTCATGCACCAGTTCTTTGGGAAAATAGGTAGCCCAGTATTTCTTTTTGAAGAATACCCAAGCTAGGCCTATTTGTTTTCTCCGAATTACTGGGCTGCAAATCTTTCAAGACGAGGAGGGATGCATTCCGTCCTGGCCAAAGAGTATGGTCAATGTCTGTTAAAAGTAATATCAAAAGGGGTTGAAAATTCCAAAAAAATTATAGCAAATGGGATATTAGTTTTTTTTTAATTTTGTTCTTCACTGATATCTTATACGTATTTCATTGGATTTAACATGACATAGTACTAATTTATTTTTAAATTTGTTTTAGTATGGCTATTTATTTTTGGATTAAGAATATTTCGTTCCCCGGCAAAAGTTTCCCACATATTTAGTTAATTTTTTGACCCTGGTACTGCCCAGAAAATGTCCGGCAATTCTAAAAATGGAAAACGGGTGGCTGACTTGTTTACGCAAGGCTTTGTCAGTGAACACACGATTCTAACCGCCGTGCTTCTTCAATCTCTGATCTTCCTGCTCCAGCCGCCTAAACTAGCGCCGGCGGGACTGCGTGCTCCCTCCTCTTGTGGCCCGTTGTGATGCCGCGCGGGCTTCCCCGGCCCACCCTACTCCCTCCGCTGGCCTGGCCGCACACAATCAACTACCTCATTATTATGTGAAAAAAATGATTCCTCCCACTGACATCTGGGGTGCACCTGTTGGGAGGCTGACCTGTGGGCCTACTACGTTGACGCGTACGCAGGGCTTGTCAACTTAGTCAACAAATGATTCTAGCAGCAGTAACTATTGGATTTGAATCGAATGGTCCTGCTGCTTCTTCAATCACTACTCTTCTTGCACCAGCCGCCCAAACCAGCACTGTGGAGACCGCCTGCTCCTGCCTCCAGTGGTCGGTTGTGCTGCCGTTGAGGCCTCATCGCCCCCTACTACTCCGACCGCTACCCAGGCCCTGCGGTGACGGCAGCCTCACACTGCAGCCGAACCAGTGAACCCTCGTACTCCTCTCCGCGTGGGCATCCACTGCCGCATCTTCCCTAGCTCCGCATTGTCCCCTTCCTAGGCCTCGTCATTGCCCACCGCCTTGGTGCTCTCGGCACGGTGTGGTCAATGTGGTCAACGACATTCCATCGAAAGAGTATTGTACGTGGAGAGGCTGACAGCTGGGTCCACAACCACAGCCCGGTTTTTTTGTGATTTGCCAAGTAAGTCGCTTTGTCAGGCCTGTTAGGCTGCAAATCTTTCAAGACGAGGAGAGCTTTCATTCGGCTGGCCGAGAAAATGGCCCATCAGTAATGAGAAATGGGTTGTACATTTTTAAAACATATCAAACCGGCAATTAATTTCAAATATTTTTTTTATTTCGAGATTCTAAATTACATTATGTCAGGACCCCAACTCGATGCCACATCGATCTAGCATGTAACACCTCATATCACTTTGCGGCCTCACGCACGGTATTCCCACGGGTGTCGTCTTACCTTTGCCCGGGACCTTTTGCGCCTTTTGGCACACGTATATAATAGTGTCGCTAGCTTCCATATGGTAAGGAGCCCGGGCT
Source organism: Triticum aestivum (assembly GCF_018294505.1). Lineage (NCBI taxonomy): Eukaryota > Viridiplantae > Streptophyta > Magnoliopsida > Poales > Poaceae > Triticum > Triticum aestivum. Next base: position 444,275,603 of record NC_057795.1, read on the forward strand.
GGCATGGCTAGTCGTTAACCCAAAGTGGCACAAACTTACAGGGACAGGCATCCATGACCCAGCATCGAACGTGTCGGTCATCAGCAAGTGAATCCGGGCTATAGCACTGGGCTAGCAGGACTCCTGTAAACCGGGCTGTAGCGGGCTAACAGGACTCCGGTATCCATCGCATGACATTTCCCCGAAGGGACAGACACAGGAACGAAGAAGGACATATGCCGGCCAGCCTAAGTGTTCCGGAGCAGTAGCAAGCTACCAAGGCTCAGTGGAAACACTAGGAGACATTTCCCGGTAAGAGAGGCTACTAAGAATAAACAACTAGATAGTCAGATCCCACACATACCAAGCATTTCAATCATACACACAATATGCTCGATATGTGTAAATACAACAAGGCATCACAACATGACTCTACAACACAAGTACTTTATTTAAGGCTCGAAGAGCCATACATAGCATACACACAAGTACAGGTCACACGACCCACATTCAAGTCATACAGACATACAAGCCAACAGCGGAAGTAACTTGTCTGAGTACAGACAACTAGTAAAATAAAAGAGGCTTGGGAAAGCCTGGCTATACTACGTGGTCCTTCACAAGCTCAGGATCACCACCTAGGCCTCAGTCTACTCATCGATGTCAACGTCTACGAAGAACCCATCAGAAGGCGTTGCAGTGTCTTCTGAAAATGTAAATTAAAGCAACATGAGTACAAAGGTACTCAGCAAGACTTACATCAGATTCTACATACATGCACATTATCAAGAGGGGTTGGTGGAGTTATTGCAGCAAGCCAGCTTTGACTCTTGGCTAAGCTATCCTACGATACACCAACTTGAAATGGTTTTTCGCACACGAGTCCACTACTCACCACTCCAATACACCACCGAGGATCCACCTCCGTCATCCTACGGAACAGCCATCCTCGGCACTCACGCTTATCTTGAGATTTTTAGTAGTATCCATTCACTTGTCTATGAACTGTATAGGCAACCAAGTAGTCCTTTACCGCGGACGCGGCTATTCGAATAGATAATGTTAACCCTGCAGGGGTGTACTTCTTCACACACACTCTCACCACTTACCACCGTTTACACAACATGTACTCGGCAACCTTCAAGCGGAAGCCCAACGTGGGTGTCGGCCATGACCTACCTAAACACCTAAGTCTCTAGTCCAGGTTTATCGCCTATCCAGGTTCCATCCGCAGGGAGTCTGGCCGAGGTTTCCCATACGGCCCCGAACGATGTGTACAGGGTTCCCGAGATACCTAACGGGTATTCGGTATACCCGGCCACGTACCTATCGCATCACAGCCCACCCCTACGGTCAGCGCTGTCCACGGCCTCCAGTAGGCTACAAACACCAGAAACTACTTGCAACTCCTGGACAGAGGACTAGGGTGAATAAGAACCCGAGAGGGTCCATTGGTCTCGGGCCCAATGCATGGTAGTAGCTGATTCTTAAATCACACATACAGATCTCAGTGCTTAGGGACGGCTTCAATGAAACAACCCACCATGTACTCCTACATGGCCTCTCATTGATACCTTTACCAAATCGTGTTCACCACATCACTCTCATTATCGGCACGATCATTTCACTCTAGCCCATCACCCAGATGAACCAGACCTGACACGACTCTAAGCATAGCAGGCATAGCAAGGTAGGAACATCACTTACATATGGCTCAATCAACTCCTACACATGCTAGTGGGTTTCATCTAGTTACTGTGGCAATGACAGGTCATGCAGAGGAAATGGGTTCAACTACCGTAGCACACAACAGTTTGAAACGCGTTGTCTTAATGCAGTAAAAGAGAGCAGGAGCGAGAACATGGGATTGTATCGATATGATCAAATGGTTGGTTACTTGCCTGATCGGTCGATGCACTGATATGGTTCTTCGTTAGGGTAATCGTGGTACTCCTCGGAGGCAGAACCTGCCGCAAAGAGCACCGATACACAAACATCACCAAGCAATATGCAACAATATGATGCATGCATGAAACATGGCAAAATGAGTGTATTGGGCTAATGCAACTAAGACCAAATGGGTTTGAATCATTTTGAATCAAAGATTCAAGTTTCAAACTCATAAATGGCCCTTTAAAGTGCTTTATCTAGTTCTTCTCTAAACATCAGGTTTACTTGCTTAAACATGCATGAAACCAGTACAGATGGATAAATTGGATTTTTCTGATCATTTTTCATATATAAAACTTTGCATTTGGAGTTACAGATGATTTACTATGAATTTTTGAAGTTTGGGTTATTTTCTGGAATTTATAAATCATTCTGGATTTATTTTAATTCTAGAAAAGGATTACTGCGTCAGCATGATGTCATGCTGACCTCAGCAGGTCAACAGGACGGTCCTGGTCAAACTGACCAGTGGGTCCCACATGTCAGCAGTTAATTAACTAACTAAATTTAGTTTAAACTAATCTGGGTTAATTAGCAGAGGGGGCCCCACTTGTCATAGACTCAGGGGAGTCAAACTGGGCCCACCCTGGTCAAGGTCAAAGTCAACACGCCGGCGTCTAACCGCCGGCGAGGCCGAACGTGGCGGCGCGAGTGATTTTGTGCATTCCGGCGACCAAAAGGGCGGCGGAGGGCATCTACGCGTAGCTGGGACCGAGCCGCAGCTATTGGTGGTGGTGGTTGAGCTCGGGGTGGCCGGAAATGTCGCCAGCGACGACTTTGGCGGTCGCCGGAGTTCGGTGAAGATGGATCCGACGCTACGGGGCACGGCGAGGCCCGCGGTGAGGTGCGTTGGGCCCCTGGGAACGCGGTGAGTGCGTTAGACAAGGTGGGGTGGCCGGTGGTTAGCCGGAGGCACGTCAGCGACGACTCCGCGGCGGCGCGTGCGGGTGAGCGTCGTGCAGTCGTTATGGGGCTCGAGGGTGGAAAAGGAAGGGGGGAGAGGTAGCTAGGCTCACGGTGATCCCGAGAGAGCAGACGACGAGGTCGGGGATGAGCTGGTGCGGCGGCGACGGCGAAGGGGATCTCCGGCGATGGCGGTTTGGTCGAGGTCAGTGCGGTGGCCTCGGGGCATGCGAGCGCTCGGGGCTCGGCTAGCTCGAAGGAGAGGAGGGTGGCGAGGCTCCTGGACACGGTGGCGCAGCGCGAGGTTGACGGAGAGCGTGACTACGGCGAGGGTGCGGCGGCGGTGGCGTCGGCCATGCCGTGGGAGAGCGAGGGAGAGGAGCTGGGGCTGAGTGAGAGTGTCCTGGGGGTTCACGGCATGACGTGGAGCTCATCCAAGATCACAGGGGGGCGAGAGGGGGAAGCAGGGCGACGGGCGGCTGCGTGGCGCACGCTGCAGCCGCCGTCGAGCACCTGCCTGCCTGCCTGGCCAAGCCAAGCAACTCGCTGGAGCAGTGGCTGGGCTGGGCCGGCAGGTGGGCCTCTGGGTGGCGCCAGGTAAGTCTTTCCCCTTTTTTTCTATTTCTGTTTTTATTCTGTAAGTTTGTTGAATTTCTAAAAATACGTAGGCAACTCCAAAATTCACCAAACTGCACCTGGTCCTTAGTTGGAATATTTCCAGCAAGGAACATTTTAGTTTGGGTTTATTTGAGCATTAAAATATTTTTATAAATTTTAAATGCCCAAATTCAAATACTTATGATTTAATTCAAAGACCTTAGGATGACCTAGAAAGTTGTGCATCACTTTTGGCAGAGGTTCTGAACCAAGACAAAAATGATGGACATTTTAGAAGGCCATTTCAGGTTCATTGAAAAATATTTTTAGTAAACCCTAGTTGGTTTCGGAGGGTCTGGGGGTTCTGTCATCCCCATTTCAGGTTTCTGTTGAAAGAATAAACATGATGCAACACTCTAATGCATGAACTAGCTAGGGTGTGACAACTCACCCCCACTCAAAAGAATCTCGTCCCGAGATTTAGGTTCCTCCGGGAAGAAGGCAGGGTACTCAAGTCGAAGACGATCCTCCCTTTCCCAAGTTGCTTCCTTCTCAGAATGGTGCGACCATTGAACCTTGAGAAACTTGATATTACGACGTCGAGTGGTACGCTTGGCTTGATCGAGGATACAAACGGGGTACTCTCGATACGTGAGATTATCTTGAAGATCAATCGTTTCGTGTTCCACTCCACGGATAGGATCCGAGAAGAAACGCCTGAGTTGAGAAACGTGGAAGACGTCGTGGACTCTGGAGAGATGCGGAGGTAGTTCGAATTGGTAGGCAACTTCTCCTTGTTTAGCGAGAATGCGAAAAGGTCCAATGTAACAAGGAGCGAATTTGCCTTTGATACCAAAATGATGGGTTCCCTTCAGAGGAGTAACCCAAAGGTAAGCCTTCTCGTCAACCTCAAAAGTCATAGCCTTATGTTTTCGGTCATATTGACTCTTTTGACGAGATTGGGCTGTTTTCAATTTTTCACGAACAATGCGAACTTGCTCTTCTGCTTCCTGGATCATGTCCGGGCCAAAGAATTGTCTTTCCCCAATTTCTGACCAGTTAAGAGGCATTCGACACCTTCGTCCATAGAGAACTTCAAAAGGGGCTTTACCCAAGCTAGATTGATAGCTGTTGTTATAAGCAAACTCAGCAAATGGAAGGCATTTCTCCCAATCCATTCCGAATGAGATAACAGAAGCTCAAAGCATGTCTTCTAGAATCTGGTTGACACGTTCTACCTGACCACTTGATTGAGGGTGAAAGGCAGTGCTAAAGGAAAGGCGGGTTCCCATAGCATTTTGAAAGCTTTCCCAAAATCGAGAGGTAAAGAGACTTCCTCGATCCGAGTTAATTTCCAAGGGAACACCATGGAGAGACACTATTCGAGAGATGTACAAGTTTGCTAACTAACTAGCAGTTATACTCTCACGAACAGGTAAAAATGGGCTACCTTGGAAAGACGATCAATAACGATGAAGATAGCGTTATTCCCTCTCTTGGTCCTGGGAAAACCGGTAATGAAATCCATAGCAATTTTGTCCCATTTCCATTCAGGAATAGCTAAGGGTTGAAGGGTGCCAGCAGGCCGTTGATGCTCTGCTTTTACACGACGACAGACGTCGCAACTAGTAATATACTGAGCAATTTCTCTCTCCATCCTAGTCCACCAGAACCTCTGGCATAGGTCCTGATACATCTTAGTGCTACCGGGATGAATGGTGAGAGGAGATTCATGAGCTTCCTTTAGGATCAATCGCCTCAGGTTTCGCACTTTGGGAACCACTAGACGGTTCCCGAAGTATACGACTCCTTGATCATCAATGGAGAAACAATTCGCAACTCCTTTCTTGATGTTTCTTTTGATGCGGGAAATCCCCGGATCTACCTTCTGCGTTTTCATGATCTGATCCTTAAGGGTAGGTTTCGCCACCAAGGTGGAAAGGAATCCTTGAGGAACAATGTGGAGGTTAAGCTTCCGAAATTCCTCATGGAGAAGTGGTTGACTTTGTTGTAACATTAGATTGTTAAAATAAGATTTACGACTTAGTGCATCAGCCATGACGTTGGCCTTTCCTGGGGTGTAAGTTATCCCTAAGTCGAAATCCGTAATCAACTCAACTCAACGTCTTTGCCTGAGATTCAAATCCGGTTGGGTGAAGATGTACTTCAGACTTTGATGATCGGTGAAGATCTCGCAACGATTACCGAGGAGGTAATGTCGCTAGGTTTTAAGTGCATAGACTACCGCTGCAAGCTCTAGATCATGAGTAGGATAATTCTCCTCATGTGGGTGCAATTGCCGTGAAGCGTAGGCAATTACGTGACGATCCTGCATGAGAATGCAACCTAGTCCTTGTCGTGAGGCGTCGCAATAGATAACAAAGTACTTAGAGAAATCTGGTGGTACCAATACGGGAGCAGATGTCAGGCGTCTTTTTAGTTCCTGAAAGCTGTGCTCACATTGCGGAGTCCACTCGAACTTTTTATCTTTCTTGAGGAGTTCAGTTAGAGGTTTGGCAACTTTGGAGAAGTTCTCGACAAAGCGGCGACAATAGCTCGCTAAGCCAAGGAAACTCCGAACTTGCTTGACTGATTCAGGTGGAGTCCAATTAAGGACGGCTTGAACTCGCTCGGGATTAACAGCAATACCTTTACCAGAAATTACATGTCCTAGATAGGTCACTTCTGGCAACCAAAATTCACATTAAGAGAACTTGGCATAAAGGCGATGCTCTTGAAGTTTCATCAACACTAACCTTAGGTGTTCGGCATGTTCTTCCCCGTTCTTGGAGTAGATGAGTATATCATCGAGGTAAACCACGACGAATTTATCCAAATACTCCATGAAGATTGAGTTCATTAAGCGAGAGAAAGTGGCTGGAGCGTTGGTTAAACCGAAGGACATGACGGTGTACTCATATTGGCCATAACGAGTAACAAAGGCCGTTTTAGGAATGTCCCCGTTCCGGATTTTGATTTTATGGTAGCCCAACCTCAAATCCATTTTAGAGAAGACTGAGGATCCAGCGAGCTGATCATACAGGTCGTTGATCCTGGGGAGCGGATACATGTTCTTGATCGTGACCAAGTTGACGGGTCGATAATCTGCAACCATCCGGTCCGTACCATCCTTCTTCTTGACGAAGAGGACGGGGCAAGCCCATGGAGATGAACTAGGTCGGATGAAACCCTTTTTCAAGGACTCATCGAGTTGCTTCTTAAGCTCGGCTAGTTCTAGTGGTGCCATCTTATAGGGTCTTCTAGCAATCGGGACAGTTCCTGTGATGAGATCTATCACGAATTCGACATCTCTGTCAGGTGGGATACCTGGCAATTCCTCTGGGAAGACATCCGGGAAGTCACGGACTACCGGAATGTCTTCGAGGTCTGGCAGGGGACTGGCGTTAAGAGAATATAGCTGTCGCTTGGCTATTCAGGTCAAGACATTGACTATCTTTCCCGAAGGATGGGTGAGTTGAATAGTCCTAGAGAAGCAATCAATCTTGGCATGATGGGCTGACATCCAGTCCATACCCAAGATGATATTAATATCCGAAGATTTATGGGCTATCAAAGATGCGAGAAAAACAAGTCTGTCGACTTGAATTTCATTTCCATGGCTTATTCTAGAGGTTTGCCATCTAGAACCAGGAGTAGAAATTTCCATAAGGGACGACATGTCACAGAATGTGGTGTTATGCAAACGAGCATAATTTTCGGATATGAAAGAATGAGATGCTCCAGTATCAAAACGAACAGATGCCGGGTGGCAATTAACAAGGAGCATACCAAGAACGACATTGGGATCCTCTTGAGCTTCTTCGGCAGAGATATAGTTGACATGGCCACGTGCAGCGGTGGCCGGCTTGGCGTAGAACACTTTTCCTGTCGGCTTGCCATGGCCAACAACTTTTGCAGATTGGTTGGGGTTGGTCTATGGGCACTCGCGCAGATAGTGGCCTGATTCCCCACACTTAAAGCAAGTCACAGAACTGGTACGTGGAGGAGCACTGTTGGTTGGACCACCATAGGGCTTGGCTGGTGCAAACTGTTGAGCGGGGCGAGGCGCCTGGAAGGATGGCCTCGGTGTGAACCTGGGTGGCAGGGCAGTGTTAGGCACCCACACGCGGTGCTTCTGTGGACCAGCACCGGATGAGGAACCCATGTCACGGCCATGCTTGTGTGTTGCTTCATAATCAGTCTGACCAGACTCAGCACTGATGGCTTTCTTAACAAGCTTCTGAAAAGATGTGCATTCATGCAGACGGAGGTCGCGGCGAAGCTCAGGACTAAGTCCCTTACGGAACCTTGCTTGCTTCTTGGCATCAGTGGAAACTTCCTCAGTTGCATATCGTGCAAGGTTACCGAACTCCCTGCTGTAAGCATCCACAGAGAGTCGGCCTTGAGTGAAACTGCAGAACTCCTAATGTTTACGGTCCATGAGACCCTCCGGAATGTGATGTTCACGGAAAGCCTCGCTGAATTCAGCCCAAGTAGTGACATGGCCCGCTGGCCGCATAGCTCCATAGTTCTCCCACCATAGACTGGCGGGGCCTTCAAGATGATATGCAGCAAAGGTGACCTTATCAGCCTCAGCTACTAGTGCAGAACGCAGTTTGTGAGTAATACTGCGAAGCCAGTCATCAGCATCGAGAGGCTCGACGGAGTGGTGGAAGGTGGGTGGATGTAACTTGATGAAATCACTGAGTGACACCAAGTTATTCCTCTGATGGTGTGCCGTGTTTTGCTCGATGCGCTCCAACAAACGGTTGGTCTCCCGCTTGTTTCTCTCGGCTTCCAGCATAACTTCGGCCAGAGAGGGAGGTGGAGGCAGGTTTGTTCCCCCAACTCTGCTGCCTTCGGCCTGCTCTGGGGGAGCAGGGTTGGTGCGGGTGTTAACCATCCTAGGAAACAAAACAATAGTTTAGTCCAGGATGATAGGATTCTGACATAGAATGTAGAATGTAATGGATAACTTGGAATGTAAGATGATCATCCGTATGACATGGTAGATACAGAAACTGCTTCTTTTATTCCATCGTCATACACACCATACAAGGTTTAGTACAGAACCAAACAAAGCACTACTATGGTGAAAAAGGATTACATCTCATCAGAGGCACTCCGAGCTCCTATACATTATTTTTCTACACCTCCGGAAGACGGTACAAGCTAAGTCATATCCCACGAGTCACGCAGGATGGTGGACGATACAGCTAGTACAATACTAGTGATACTACTACTAACTCAGACAGCTCCGTAGTAGTCTTCATAGAAGTCACCTCCATAGCCTGGAAGCTCAACGTGATCATCCGGAAACACTCAGTCCCGTGGAGCTTGTGGACCATAGGGGCTAGGATGAGGTCTTGGACCAACAAATGGTGGCCTGCAGGGACCACGAGGTGGGGTGATGCCTCCTACATCACGCCAATCCATCACGTCTGGCAGAGCAGATCTCACAGGATACAGATCTCGCATGTCCATATATCCAGCTTGCACAGCCGGTGCAAACCGAGTCAAAGTGGCCCAATGATCAGCACGGGTATTGAAAAGCTTTAGTCTCAAGGCCCGATTTTCACGGTCCTTATCTTCAAGCAACTGTGCAGTGGTGCGGGTCCGTGAATCCTCCTGAGTGGAGTTAGCATAGATAGCCTGGAGATAACCTTGTGCTCCCGGGAGTGATGCTGGCATATATCAAAAGTCAGAGTCCCGAAATAGGCCAGTCCTGACTCACATGATGGTCATCATAGAGTAGGCAGCATCTTGCACGGCCATCTCAATAGTAACCCCGAGTCCATAGGAGCAGTGAAGGGGCTCAGTAGATCCAGGATAAGATGGAAATATTCTGACAGTGCAAAGATATTGACTTTGGTTAAAATCTCGGAATTGCTCATCGACCGTGTACTCAGGATACCAACGGTATCCAGCCTCAGTCATTACCTGACCAACATAGCAGTATGGCCGAGTACATCTAGACATCGAGTCAAACGAACCACTTGATTCTGAGGACGGGTCGCCATCTGGAACAAGATAACACAAGACATTAAGATTCCTAGCAGAAATTGGACAGCATAACGGCTGTAAATGCATAGACAAAGAATTGCATAGACACTCAACAACATCATATCAAAGTTCTGGGTCCATCTTAGCAACATAATGGGGTAGTAGAACTGAACTAGGCTTGTATCCATCAAACCTATAAGGTACTACTGATTAGTAACACGTGAACCTGATAGAGAGGAGAGCTCCTAGTCCTTAACCCCCGGTAGAAGAATGGACTGACTCAGATCAGAATGTCATGAGATAAAGGAGTAAAAAGAGCGTGACGTTCCATCCCACAAACAATTCCCCTACATATAACTAAAGCATTTCTAGACTCAACATCGACCAGTTTGGCTTGGAGAACCTACAGGCAGTCCGGCTCTGATGCCAACGCTATCAGGACCCCGACTCGATGCCACATCAATCTAGCATGTAACACCTCATATCACTTTGCGGCCTCACGCACGGTATTCCCATGGGTGTCGTCTTACCTTTGCCCGGGACCGTTTGCGCCTTTTGGCACACATATATGATAGTGTCGCTAGCTTCCATATGGTAAGGAGCCCGGGCTGACATGGCTAGTCGTAAACCCAAAGTGGCACAGACTTACAGGGACAGGCATCCATGACCCAGCATCGAACGTGTCGGTCATCAGCAAGTGAATCCGGGCTATAGCACTGGGCTAGCAGGACTCCGGTAAACCGGGCTGTAGCGGGCTAACAGGACTCCGGTATCCATCGCGTGACATTTTCCCAAAGGGACAGACACAGGAACAAAGAAGGACATATGCCGGCCAGCCTAAGTGTTCCGGAGCAGTAGCAAGCTACCAAGGCTCAGTGGAAACACTAGGAGACATTTCCCGGTAAGAGAGGCTACTAAGAATAAACAACTAGATAGTCAGATCCCACACATACCAAGCATTTCAATCATACACACAATATGCTCGATATGTGTAAATACAACAAGGCATCACAACATGACTCTACAACACAAGTACTTTATTTAAGGCTCGAAGAGCCATACATAGCATACACACAAGTACGGGTCACACGACCCACATTCAAGTCATACAGACATACAAGCCAACAGCGGAAGTAACTTGTCTGAGTACAGACAACTAGTAAAATAAAAGAGGCTTGGGAAAGCCTGGCTATACTACATGGTCCTTCACAAGCTCAGGATCACCACCTGGGCCTCAATCTACTCATCGATGTCAACGTCTACGAAGAACCCATCAGAAGGGGTTGCAGCGTCTTCTAAAAATGTAAATTAAAGCAACATGAGTACAAAGGTACTCAGCAAGACTTACATCAGATTCTACATACATGCACATTATCAAGAGGGGTTGGTGGAGTTATTGCAGCAAGCCAGCTTTGACTCTTGGCTAAGCTATCCTACGATACACCAACTTGAAATGGTTTTTCGCACACGAGTCCACTACTCACCACTCCAATACACCACCGAGGATCCACCTCCGTCATCCTATGGAAGAGCCATCCTCGGCACTCATGCTTATCTTGAGATTTTTAGTAGTATCCATTCACTTGTCTATGAACTGTATAGGCAACCAAGTAGTCCTTTACCGCGGACGCGACTATTTGAATAGATAATGTTAACCCTGTAGGGGTGTACTTCTTCACACACGCTCTCACCACTTACCGCCATTTACACGACATGTACTCGGCAACCTTCAAGCGGAAGCCCAACGTGGGTGTCGGCCACGACCTACCTAAACACCTAAGTCTCTAGTCCAGGTTTATCGCCTATCCAGGTTCCATCCGCGGGGAGTCCGGCCGAGGTTTCCCATACGGCCCTGAATGATGTGTACAGGGTTCCCGAGATACCTAACGTGTATTCGGTATACCCCGCCACGTACCTACCGCATCACAGCCCACCCCTACGGTCAGCGCTGTCCACGGCCTCCAGTAGGCTACAAACACCAGAAACTACTTCCAACTCCTGGACAGAGGACTAGGGTGAATAAGAAGCCAAGAGGGTCCATTGGTTTCGGGCCCAATGCATGGTAGTATCTGATTCTTAAATCACACATACAGATCTCAGTGCTTAGGGACGGCTTCAATGAAACAACCCACCATGTACTCCTACATGGCCTCTCATCGATACCTTTACCAAATCGTGTTCACCACATCACTCTCATTACCGGCACGATCATTTCACTCTAGCCCATCACCCAGATGAACTAGACCTGACACGAGTCTAAGCATAGTAGGCATGGCAAGGTAGGAACATCACATACATATGGCTCAATCAACTCCTACACATGCTAGTGGGTTTCATCTAGTTACTGTGGCAATGACAGGTCATGCAGAGGAAATGGGTTCAACTACCGTAGCACACAGCAGTTTGAAACGCGTTGTCTTAATGCAGTAAAAGAGAGCAGGAGCAAGAACATGGGATTGTATCTATATGATCAAATGGTTGGTTGCTTGCCTGATGGGTCGATGCACTGATATGGTTCTTCGTTAGGGTAATCGTGGTACTCCTCGGAGGCAGAACCTGCCGCAAAGAGCACCGATACACAAACATCACCAAACAATATGCAACAATATGATGCATGCATGAAACATGGCAAAATGAGTGTATTGGGCTAATGCAACTAAGACCAGATGGGTTTGAATCATTTTGAATCAAAGATTCAAGTTTCAAACTCATAAATGGCCCTTTAAAGTGCTTTATATAGTTCTGCTCTAAACATCAGGTTTACTTGCTTAAACATGCATGAAACCAGTACAGATGGATAGATTGGATTTTTCTGATCATTTTTCATATATAAAACTTTGCATTTGGAGTTACAGATGATTTACTATGAATTTTTGAAGTTTGGGTTATTTTCTAGAATTTATAAATCATTCTGGATTTATTTTAATTCCAGAAAAGGATTACTACGTCAGCATGATGTCATGCTGACCTCAGCAGGTCAATAGGACGGTCCAGGTCAAACTGACCAGTGGGTCCCGCATGTCAGCAGTTAATTAACTAACTAATTTAGTTTAAACTAATCTGGGTTAACTAGCAGAGGGGGCCCCACTTGTCATAGACTCAAGGGAGTCAAACTGGGCCCACCCTGGTCAAGGTCAGAGTCAACACGCCGGCGTCTAACCGCCGGCGAGGCCGAACGCGGCGTCGCGAGTGATTTTGTGCATTCCGGTGACCAAAAGGGCGGCGGAGGGCATCTACGCGTAGCTGGGACCGAGCCGCAGCTATTGGTGGTGGTGGTTGAGCTCGGGGTGGCCTGAAACATCGCCGGCGACGACTTTGGCCGTCGCCGGAGTTCGGTGAATATGGATCCGACGCTACGGCGCACGGCGAGGCCCATGGTGAGGTGCGTTGGGCCCCTGGGAACGCGGTGAGTGCGTTAGACAAGGTGGGGTGGCCAGTGGTTAGCCGGAGGCACGTCGGCGACGACTCCGCGGCGGCGCGTGCGGGTGAGCTTCGTGCAGTCACTACGGGGCTCGAGGGTGGAAAAAGGAAGGGGGGAGAGGTAGCTATGCTCACGGTGATCCCGAGAGAGCAGACGACAAGGTCGGGGATGAGCTGGTCTGGCGGTAACGGCGAAGGGGATCTCCGGCGATGGCGGTTCGGTCGAGGTCAGTGCGGTGGCCTCGAGGCACGCGAGTGCTCGGGGCTCGTCTAGCTCGAAGGAGAGGAGGGTGGCGAAGCTCCTGGACACGGTGGCGCAGCGCGAGGTTGACGGAGAGCGCGACTACGGCGAGGGTGCGGCAGCGGTGGCGTCGGCCATGGCGTGGGAGAGCGAGGGAGAGGAGCTGGGGCTGAGTGAGAGTGTCTTGGGGGTTCACGGCACGACGTGGAGCTCATCCAAGATCACAGGGGGGCGAGAGGGGGAAGCAGGGCAACGGGCAGTTGCGTGGCGCATGCTGCGGCCGCCGTCGAGCACCTGCCTGCCTGCCTGGCCAAGCCAAGCAGCTCGCTGGAGCGGTGGCTGGGCTGGGCCGGCAGGTGGGCCTCTGGGTGGCGCCAGGTAAGTCTTTCCCCTTTTTTTCTGTTTCTGTTTTTATTCTGTAAGTTTGTTGAATTTCTAAAAATACCTAGGCAACTCCAAAATTCACCAAACTGCACCTGGTCCTTAGTTGGAATATTTCCAGCAAGGAACATTTTAGTTTGGGTTTATTTGAGCATTAAAATATTTTTATAAATTTTAAATGCCCAAATTCAAATACTTATGATTTAATTCAAAGACCTTAGGATGACCTAGAAAGTTGTGCATCACTTTTGGCAGAGGTTCTGAACCAAGACAAAAATGATGGACATTTTAGAAGGCCATTTTAGGTTCATTGAAAAATATTTTTAGTAAACCCTAGTTGGTTTCAGAGGGGGCTGGGGGTTCTGTCATCCCCATTTCAGGTTTCTGTTGAAAGAATAAACATGATGCAACACTCTAATGCATGAACTAGCTAGGGTGTGACACATTAATTTTTATGCGTGGAGAATTTGTTGGATTTTATATTGATATACATTTATTTTTAAAATCAGTTTGAATGTGAGTCAAAATTTCGGGATTAAAAACAATTCGGACCGCACCGAAATATGCAAAATTTTGTATAAGTTTTTAACCGTGGCCACAATATGGGCTGTAATGCTAACAAAAAGAATATGGGCTCCAAAAAACCCTTAAGAATTAGCAAATGGGCTATAAATTATTAAAAATAATGGCAGATGGGTTGTATGTTGTTTTCAACAGATTTGAGGCTTTCCTAAAAAAAGGTTGACGCACAAGCAGTGACTGTTAGATGGCCATCCAACGGCCGTCATGCTTCTTCAATCTCTGCTCTTCCTACTCCAGCCGCTCAAACAAGCACCCGCGGGACTGCCTGCTCCCTGCTCCCCGCGGCCGGCTCTGAGAGCTCGGCCCCACCAGCTATATCTTCGTACGCAAGGAAGTGCCTCCTTATTACGCACAAAAAAATGAATACATCCCCTGTTAGCTGGGACCCAGTATAGTGGCAGGCTGACTTGTGGGCCTACTAAGTTGACGGGGACGGAGGGCTTTGTCGACTTAGTCAATATGCACGATTCTAGCTCCAGTGACCGTACGATGTCCATCCAACGGCCGTAGTGCTTCTTCAACCACTGGTCTTCTTGCTCCAGCCGCCCAAACCAGCGCCGGCCATGCCTTGTGCTCCTGCCTCCCGTGGCCGGCTACGATGCGGCGGAGGCCTCATCGCCCCCTACTACTCCCACCGCTGGCCAGGCCATCCCTCTACTCACCCACACTCCCTGTTATTCTAAGGCGACGACAGCCTCACACCGCAGTGAACCAGTGAACCCTCGTACTCCTCTATGCGTGGGCATCCACTGTCGCATCTTCCCCGGCTCCGTGTCGTCCCCTTCCTAGGCCTCGCCGTCGTCCACCGCCCTGGTGCTCTCGGCGCGGCGTGGTCAACATGGTCAACGAACGTCTTGCATCAGACGTGGACTGTACATGGAGAGGCTGACAGCTGGGTCCACGGCCGCAGCAAGGAAGTGTCTCCTTATTACGCGCAAAATAATTATTCCTCCACCTGACAGCGGGGACCCACTGGACGGGCCACCATATTTCGCGAAAAAAAGTTCCCCCCTGACTGCTGGGACCCACCAGCTACACCTTCGCATGCAAGGAAGTGCGTCTGGGCAAAAAACAAAATGATTCACCCCCTTGGCTGTTGGGACCCACCAGTTACATCTTTGCACGCAAGGAAGTGCGTCCGGGCAAAAAAAAAAACCATTCGCCTCCCTGACTGCTGGGACCCACCAGCTACATCTTCGCACGCAAGGAAGTGCGTCCGGGCAAAAAAAACGATTCGCCCCCCTTACTGCTGTGACCCACCAGCTACATCTTCGCACGCAAGGAAGTGCCTGACAGTCGGGACCCACCTGGTCGAAGCGTACGTAGCGTTGTCATTATGTTCGCGAACGTGTACGTACATATATACTGGTGGATGTAGAGGCGCACACGTGTCGTAGTAGAGGCGCGCACGTAGCATGTACACGTACTTACATCGGCGAGGGTGCAAGAAAGAAAATATGGCCATGTATTTACATACGGGCAGGGTCTTGAACGCCTACTCGCGTATACGTACATGGCTGGGTCAGAACGGAGAAATAGCGTCGTCGTCGTGTTCATGGGGAGCCAACCGGCTGGGTCGGAACGGAATGCATGGTCGTGTTCATCGGGAGGGCTTGGACGGAACAGGTGATGGAAACGAGGCCTGGCGTACCGCACAATGGAGGAAACGGAGCTCCTACGTTCGGAACGGGGTCCTGTTGATCGGGAGGGGTGTGGCGTACCGCAAAACGAAGGAAATAGACCTCCTACGGTCGAAACAGGGGTCCTGTTGATCGGGAGGGGTGTGGCGTACCGCAAAACGGAGGAAACAGACCTCCTACGGTCGAAATGGGGGTCATGTTGATCGGGAGGGGTGTGGCGTACCGCAAAACGGACGAAACGGACCTCCTACGGTCGAAACGGGGGTCCTGTTCATCGGGAGTGGTGTGGCGTACCGCAAAACGGGACTCCACGGGATACTGTTCATCTCCACCGTTGACCTCGTCCAGCCTCCACGGGCTACCGTCGACCTCCTCCAGCCTCCACGGGCTCCTGTTCATCCAGCCTCCAGCGCACGCTACTCTACCGGCTACTGTTCAACCACCCCTCCACCGTCTACTGTTCACCCAGCCCTCCACCGTCTACTGTTCATCCAGCCCTCCACACCACGGGGTCTTGTTCAACCACCCCTCCACGGCCACCCCTCCACGGTCTACTGTTCATCCAGCACCACGGGGTCTTGTTCATCCAGAGGCAACGCCACCGCTCACTGTTCATCCAACCCCTCCCCCCCCCGCAACGCTCACTATTCATCCAATCGATCGGCTTCAGTTAGCAGCAGTAGTGAAGGAATCGCTCCATCGGGTTCAGTTAAGAGCCATCGATCGATCGCTCGGGTTCAGTAACACGTAGCCTGCAGTGCAATCACTCGGGTTCAGTTAGAGCCCAACGCCTCGCTCGGGTCCAGTTAGAGCCAATGCCTCGCACACACGCGCGTACGTGTACGAGAGAAACGTGCATCTCTGGGCCCCCGACCTCCCACCGTAACTGGCAACTCCCTGAAATTTTCCTCCCCCTCGCTTCTACCACGGTTTTTCCGTCATGGACGGACCAAAGAATGTCATGCAGCTGCGTCTCTGACCCTCCTAGGACGAAAAGCCCATTTTCTGTCATGATTTTTTGTCATAGAAGTAGGAGCCCACCACATCTATGATGATACCGGGTTTTGTCACAATTATCGTCACAGAAGTGTCATATGTATGACAAAAAAAATTTCGTTCGGCCCAAAATGTCACGGATGTGTCTTTTTTTGTAGTGATAGTGTTGACCATGGCAATGGGATGGCAGATCTGAAGCTGGAAACCGCGCAACGGGTAGTTAGCAACCGATGTTTGCTTTGAAATAACAACTAAGATTTGGTATGGACAAGCAAGTACAGTCAACAAGTGAGAAAGAAATACGATTTTGCTATCTCTCTATATGTCGCGACATGCATTTGGAAACTCAAGTGTGACCTTTAGCTAACCAATTAAATGTGTGTGTTAACTAATATCAGTATCATATCACAATCATATTTGAACAAGTAAGTTTTGGAATTTTGAGTGTTATGTTGTTGAGCTTGAAGGGTGGAGTAATGCTAGTACGACGGAAAGCACCTACGCAGATCATAGTAGAGTAGATAAAAGGGGAAAACCCTAAGCATCAAGAGTAAAATCGGAAAAGTGAAACTAGCTAGACCAGTGGGTGGCGCACATGCTTTTCAAAACGAATATAGGAACATTAGGTGACTAATTAAACATTCTCTATTTTAGTGATATGAGCATCATATCAGATTCGTATTTCAACACGTAAGCTTTGGGTTGAGGTCTTGAGGAGCATTGCTAGCATAACATGAAGCACCTACGATGATGGTAGTGAATATAAAGGGGGGAAACCATAAGCTTTACGAGTATAGTGCCCGCGCTATGGCGGATCTGAAGGTGCAAATCGGACAAAGCTACTTCGCAACCAATGTTTGCTTTCAACTAGCCACTATGATTTTGTATGGACAAGAAAAGTACAGACACCCATTTATCTGGATCCTCATCTCTCCCCATGTCCGCATGTGTACCTCACACACTCACTCTCTGATTATGTATATGTGTCTCCATGTTACACAACACAAAGCCCCATGTACATGTCTCTCTCTATCCTCCACACACATAGACACAAAGAATCTCTTATCATTGCCTCAGTCTCTAGGCATATCACACACGCACATTGTCTCTCTCTCTCGCAAACACGCTCAACAAGGGTTTCCCCGTGAATAACTTATTGTCTATTCATCAACAGTCATGGCAGTACGGCAAACACGAGACGTGAAAAAGAATAAATCTACACGTGCTTAGACCACCTATTATGACTACTAGGACTAGAGCAAGCCAAAAAGCGTGTCGCCGTCACCCCCTCCTTATCGGCAACAGGAAATCCTTTGTTTTACACAGTCGAGAAGTCATTGTGCTAAGGCCCCACATGCTGAGGCGTTGAATAGAATGTAGGTGATAGTTTACGGAAACAAGTATTGATAATACGTTGGTATCTCCATACTTATATTTCTTCTCTTATAAAAAACCGAGTTGGTGATCATGGTACGCGTACCATCTTACAATATAGACTATCCGATCTATATCTGATGGATGGAAATTAAACTAAAAGATACCCGCACCACTCTCCACATTGGCAGACAAGGCCTTCCTTCGTTCATCCTTATCTCCAACAATGTCATTGTTGAGCAATTAAGAAAGGAAGCCTCTGGAAAAAACTGGCTTGGTGGCCGCTGCTAGTGTCGTCAATCCCCATGCCTCCGCTCAGTCCGAACACAAATCACCACGACGCCCCACTCCTCTTCACCTTATCTCCTATTTCTCGAGATATCATTAGTTTTTACACATGGGATTACTCCCTCATGGGTCAATCACAACAAGTGTTTTATAAAAAATGCATCTTGATGTTCCATGCAATGCACGGATCTTGCTAGCACTCCTACCTTAAGACTAAGTTGGTGATGATGGTGTGTCTGCCATCCATGGTTTCTAACAATTAGATCTACATCTAACAACTATGAGGTAAGTTGTTGCCTTTTCTCACCAACATCCCACTTCTCTACCAATTTGCATAAAAACCCATAATTAGTATTTTATAACCAAGCACATCCCAAGGAATATATTCTAATTGAAACATAATATATCTCTAGTGATATATGTATATCAAAATTAGAGTGTTTTGTATCAAGTTTGTGAATAAGTATTATTGTAATTACGATCCATTGCAACACACATGAACATTGATAGTATTTCCAACCATGCAAAAAAAATCCTAGTATTTCCATAGTTTCGAGTTTTCTATCAAGATATTAGTCGCTCATGGTTGATATTTACTTTCAATCATGTACACATATGCACTATGTAACCAGCCTTGCTTATTGGCTTCCAAAGCTTAAGTTTCACTCCTACTTACAATATTTAGTGTATTTAACACAAAATTACCACTTTCAACCAGCCCTAGGAAGAATCTATTGTACAAAAAATAGCAAAAACATACCAAAAAATTCTTAATCCACGCCAAAAACTACTACCTAGTGCCGATTAGGCTCGTTTAAACCCGTTTAGGACAGGGTTGTCCCACACGTCCGTGCTGACGAGGCAGCTTAAACCAGCACATTTTGTTTGACCATTGACACGAGGGACCCACATCTGACCTTTTATCCTGTTATTCCCCCTCAAATCATTATTTTTCCTAACATTACTTCAAACAGTACTGATGTGTGTTCTTCGGTGGCTCCGGTGATGAGCGACTTGGCCGCCGCTCCGCCGGACAGGCCGGACGCTACGCTGGCCTCCGCATGGGTTGGCGGGCTGGCCCGAGCGTGACTCACGAGCAAGCAAGTAGCCGCGCTGGCCTTCGCTCGAGCCAGATGGCTGGCCTTAACGCGGCGCGCGCGAGCAAGCCGCCGTGCTGCCGTGCCAATCTAGCTAGCAAACCTTGCAGACAAGCAGCTGGATAGAGCTATCTTGGCTAGCTAGCGGCCGCAAGCGCCGGACGGAGCTGGCATCCGGGCTGCCGCAAGATGGGCTCCGCACCGCCGGCGATTTTGACCTTGCCTTCTGCCGGCGGCGGTTGCTGCGTAACATGGCCGAGGATGACTAGGTGGACGGGTCGGAGGTAGGAGGTCACTCTGGGATTTTTGTGCAGACTGGCATGTAGGTCCTACAAGTCATAACACCTAACTTCCGAGTTGAATAGAAGGCATTGACTTAATGGGCGACATGGGTTGAAACATGCCTATAACGGCACTTTGTAGAGTAGTCGTTTCTTGGTAGGGCTGGTTGGGAAGGGCATGTACAATGGTTGATAAGGTAGTCTTATCTTAAGTCTGCCATGTATGCAAGTGGTAGTAGTTTCTTGGCATAATTAGTGGTTTCTTATAAGGAACAATGTACTACTAGCGACAAAAGGCGATTCTAGGTTGCGTTGTACTCCAACGAGTACTACTAGTGGTCACGAGAATGTATATCTAATTTTGTGGCTTCGATCCCGGCCGAATGCACGACGGCCTTTTTTTAAATAGTAACTTTGCTGCGATCCAACATTGTACATGGGTAGTTTGAGTTTTGAAGTCAAACGGACGTGCGGCACCACAAAATGGGTGCACTGGATAGCCTAGCCACGTGAACAGGTTTTCCTTCCCATCATCTCATGGCTCGCATGCTCACCCTAGCCACACCTCGCTTGCGGCTTTCTCATCAGCTAGTAGCATATTTAAACTAGCGCCTCCCAATTAAGCCCGAGGAGCCGGAAAAGCCTGGCAGGACATTGGGAACTGTGCAATATGGCTCTATACGTAAAGTGCTCTACTACTACTCTGTAGCTTGTGGCATTGCATGCATGGACTTCACTCCATTATCGACTCTATAAAAGAAATTCCTCTTGACGATTTTTTGTGAAACGGAGGCAAAAGCTTTGCCTCATCTCATTCATAAAGAAGAAACTACTAACAAAGTTCAACGAGATCCATTACACCTCCACAAATGGAAGCAAAAAGCCTAGTCTCATTGTAATAAATAACTCAAATGTTCTGCCCCCGCAGTAACTGTCGCTGATAAACAGGCTGCTAGTGTGTGCGTGAGAGGAGCGGCTGAGTAGGCCAGCTACGTGAGAGGAGCGGCTGAATAGAGCACCGAGAGTACCCACTAGGCCACTATGCAGGTGTACTTTCCCTGCATTGATACTACAACAATGGTTCTAGAGAACAGTAGTACCCTCCACTTCCAACTATAGCTCCTTGGCCCTGAGATTCAAGAGTTCAAAACTGGTGCACTATACTAGAAGTACAGTACATCACACTACTAGTTGAGAAAGTAGTACTAGTACTGCTATAGTACGAGTACGTACTCCTCCGTCCCACAATGTAAGACATTTTTTGACACTAGTTGGCGTGTACAAAAAATAGCAAAAACATACCCAAAATTTCTTAATCCACGCCAAAAACTACTACCTAGTGCCAAAAATTTCTTACTAGTGCTATTATTTATAGTATAATGCAATCCCATGATGTCCCATAATGCTAGTACTAGTAGTAAATAATAGCCTCACCCCTTCGCTAAGGAACGATCTACAGTTGGAAGGGACGAGGCCCTGCGGTTACTACGCTCTTATCTCCTCCTCGCCAGTTCCCCTCCCCCCGAAGAGAAGGCAGTTTGTCGCTGCTCCCATGGATTCGCCAGGCGGTTCTCCTCCTCGTTGGGGCTGGGAGACCTTGGACGCCGATCTTCTGGGAGAAATCGCACGCCGCTCCAACGTCCTCACCGCCGCAATACTCGATGCTTCCTGCACCAACTTTTCAAGACGGTGCTTAAACAGGCTCGGGAAAAGGCTATGCTTGTTGGTCTTCCATGCATCCTCGAGGAGAAGGTTCTTCTATGGGACAATCCTTCAAACAGTCCACCGCTCCTTGGCCATGGTTGCACATTGACTCCGCTAGAGTTGCTGACATTTAGAGGTAGTCAGATTTTGTCCGATGAGCATGTCAGTAATGGAGTTTGATCATGTAGTACTTAGTTATTCCATTTCTGTCCCGTAATTTCTCCACTGCCCACCGTCTTATATATAGGTCTTGGTTGGTGCCAACGAAGATTGGCTTGCATACCTCTAGCCGGATACCACCATCATTTTTCACAACATCCACAGCAGTGCGGCCGTTCCCGTAGACCCCTTCTTCACCATTGGGATCGACCTTCCGGACTAGCTGGGCTTGAATACGTATGATGATGCCTACATGAGATTGAAGAAGATAGCAATTGTGGACCCGCCGATAAAGCAACGCGGCTACGATGATTACTATCTCATCGCGGTGTTCGACATAAGGATTGCCATCAATGCAAGAGGTAGTAACGGCAGAGGCTGGCGCATGTTGGTGGCGGCCGATTTGTACCCCTACACATTCAAAGACGATGTGCGCCATCTAGGCCGCATCTTTGCAGTGACAAGCCAGGGGACTTGTTTCATCTGGTTGCCATCCTACGGTACGAGAGATTACAAACGGAATGCACAAACCATCATTTGCATCCCTAATGGTACTCCATTATTTTGCAAAGACCAGACATCCCCCAATCAAAATAAGATCACCAATCCTGGATGTTCATTTGCATCCGCGATTCGGTCTAACCTGGAACCTTGTAGCTGACTTTGGCATATTGGGATCAACTATCTTAGCAGTCGTTACCCATGGTACCACTGATGTGCAACATGGTCACACAATCTACCACGATTGGACCATCACCATCTACCCAGGTATTC
Source organism: Triticum aestivum (assembly GCF_018294505.1). Lineage (NCBI taxonomy): Eukaryota > Viridiplantae > Streptophyta > Magnoliopsida > Poales > Poaceae > Triticum > Triticum aestivum. The sequence goes on from NC_057795.1 coordinate 444,297,972, forward strand.
CATTTTTTAACCCTCTCACCTTCCCTTCCATTGTTGTACTACTTACTAGTACTAGTAGGAGTACTTTTTACCTTGGAGGACGCGTATAGACAGCTAGGCTCTTGAAGACTTGAACCCACTAGCTGCCACCATTTTTTTTCCATGTCTTACTATCTCATCCATGTGGCATATAATAAGCCGATTATTTTACTTCCTCTATACCGGAGTAGTACAAATTGTTGCACAGTATTACTGACCACCATATTTGAGCACAACATTATTATGCATGGACCTTGACTATGTACGTCACCATGTGTCCAGATCTGAGATGCCGTGTGTACCAGATGAACGGCCGAGTTCGACCCCCGTGATGCGACGTGGGTGCCGAGGAACACTCTTGGAGAGTACTCGCTTTTCATTGGGGATAGCTACCCCATTGTGAAGGGGATGCCACCTTCCGCGCACGACACCGAAGGCCTACCGTTCATGAAGCATGGTTGTGTCTTCAGTGTGCACCACCGGATGAATGACATGCTGGGACACGCTATCCCTGATTTATGCCGCTTCAGCTTGGATGAGTCTCCATCGTGTGGAACCGGACTAGAAAGTTGTGACAATGATTCCCATTGCCCACTACTATGGATCGTTCCATCCATGAAGAACACCTGGGACTAGAACCTGGAGGAGGACATGTAGCCCATCTATAACGTGTAAGTGGAGTACGGTAAATTGTGAACAGTAGCGCTGTGAATATATGTAGACTAGTCGTGCACAAATCTATCACATGAATTGGAGATGAACTTGTGTGACACATTGGCACTTGTCCTTTAGAATTTATTACTAGTAAATGTGTTATGTGTACGTGCAACTTGTGTGGTTGTTGCACGGGCTCCAACATGCTCTTTGAGAAAAAAAAAGGTGGCACATCTTTGGATATATGTGACGTGGCGGCATCATATAGTAGCATCGTTCACTATAGTTGTAGTATACTCCTACTAGGACGACAACTCCTATAAAACCTTGCGCTTGGCTCTTTCCCTCTTCGGGAGGTTCAATAGTTCGTACTCGTGTGAACCTTGCACTTGGCTCTTCGCCGCTTTGGAAGGTCCAACAATGATGATACTACAGTACAATATGCTTCTAGTAATCTGACATTGATTGAACTACTGCACGTCCACCGTGAGGGCGAGGGCAAGGGCGAGGTAGAGGGAGAGGGTGTTGTAGTCAAAACCCTCTCCTCGTCCTGCGAGCCACCGCGCGCGTGGGCGAGGGAGAGGCGTAGTAAGCAAGATTCTCCTTTTTCGGCGAGTTGATGGAACACATCAAAGCAGTACTAGTACTAGTCCATATTGCGTCCTTTCTGATTAATATGGCTTAATTTGAAACAATAAAAATACATTGGCAGTCAACTTATGTAACAATACGCTCTTTAAGGTCACTATATATAGTTTTCCGGTGATTATACGATCACTAGCTCATCGTAGAGCACTGTATTGCACCCTACTGACCGGCCACATAGTCGACGTGGCACTTTGTTGAATTGTTAAATTGTCACCTGGTTTCTGGGTCCCATCTGTCAGTTGGCAGAGCAAAGAAATCAGTTAAACAAAACTTTACGCAGGCGCGACATGAGTCCAACCCTTGCGCACGAACCACCCTGGCTGTGTATGTGAGTGCATGCACGTGTACTCCCTCGGTCTTCCAACAAAGAGTGTAAATCGGCTAAAAACAAAGAGTATAGTATATCTACACTTCCAATGCATTTAGCCTTTAATCTAAATTGATATTGATTGACTAATGCACCAACTTGTGCTCTAGGTATAGGCTACATGTCTATCCTTAATTACAACATGCAACAACCTTCATTTAATCTTCTTCTCTCAATGGTCGCATGCACACATAAGTCTTCTAATTTTGGGCGTTAATTATGCCCTCGACAATGTGTAAATCTCTAAATGTACAATCTTTCACGAACGTAAGGAGTAGGTTGAGCACTTGACCGCGAGCGTGTGGGTTGTGTCGTGTGCTGTGTGCCGCATGAGTGTGTGAGTGTTGCGTGCGTCCATGTGTACGTGTGAGTGTTGCATGTTGCATGCATGCATGCATGCATGAGGCTTACTCCCTCCCATTGACATGTTCATATTTCAAGCTTCCTCTGTTCCCTCCATATTGTGATACTCCCTCTGTTCTCAAATACAGAGTAAAAGCCTCCCTCTGTTCCCAAATACGGAGTATATTTCTTTCTAGAGATTTCAACAAGTGACTATGTACGGAGCAAAATGAGTGAAGTGAGCGTAGAGGCATAGGGATACTGTAGATAGGAAGTCTGCGCGATCCATTATTCCCCATCTCGGTCAGAGAGAACTATTCAACTAGTATTTGCAGTGAAGTGACAATACACGCTGCAGTAGATGGGACACTTAATTAATAAGCTGAACCAGCATGTTGGTGTTACTAAATCAGCCTTAGCCAGTACTGCAATCATGTTTGCCGGTAGAGCACGCTTCCGCAAATACGCCTACACACCTCTCTCCTCCATTAACTGACATATGGGCCCTCATGAGGTAGACCCACATGTCATCGGTGTAACTATTTACACTCCAAAGGACGGTATATCCTGGTAGTCGTACTAGTAGAATTGAGATTTAATGCACTTTCTTCCCCGTATTTCACTCTTGTTCCTCCTCTCTTCTTCTTCCTTCTCTCTTCCCCATCGTCGACCACACACCATTTCCCCCTACTGACTGCTCGCCCGCCTACGCCATCTTCCTTGGTAGCTCGCGTGTACCATATCCCCCCGCTCACTGCTCGGCCACAGGAGGAGAAGCTTCTTTGCTCGCCCGCCCGAATCCACTTCCCCGCTGGCTCACAGGCACCGAAAACCCCAATGGCAGAACCGACTGACACGCAGAGCCGCGATTGGAATTCCCTCCCCGATGTTCTCTAGGAGCAGATCTGTAATTGTATGGACCTACTCAGCACTGTCCGTCTGGCCGCATGCTCGATGTCTTTGTACCGTCTACTCGTCTGCAACCGGCCGGCTCTTTTCAGGACACCCTGCTTGCTGATGCCTAATCCTCACAGGTGGCCCAGACACCGACTTGACAATCCTACGGAGGTTGCCGTGGTGCCCCTCGACATGCTACCACTACCCGTCCACCTGTCCTTCATGCGCGGCCACTACTGGGTAGGCATGAAGGCCAACTAGATCGTCCTCATCCACCAATCCGGTAGTCCATGGCGTCCCGTGGATATCTACACCCAGTGAGAGATCACCCTTCCATTATTTGGTACCACCGACAATGAGCCTCGCGGCCCGCCGGACACTCCTACCTACTATGCACGAGACGCGTCAAGCTTTTGGCTCGACCTCTGTTTGCTGAAAGTTGTAATATGCAAAGTGCCCACACCATCAGAAGACTACATGGATTACAAGCTCATTGCCTTGTTCGACAAGGATTAGTCTATCTGGAATCCGGTCGCCGTACATGGTCATGGCTTATCGTCAATCCTATTGAGGCAACATTTCTGTCTGATGCTATAGTGCATGATGGCATCGATTACGTGGTCGACGCACAGATTGGCTGCCTATAGTGGTGGAATATATCGTCGTGTAATTGTTCTATCTCATCTCATATTTATCTTATGAATATGACTGCATGTTCATTGTTACAAATTTAGAATAGATAGTATGTCTATAACCACATCACTGTTATATGTTCCTCTCATTTCCTAGATTTTTATGACCACACATGTTATTGTTAGAGTTGATATGAGAACAATTGGCATCTAATGATTGTTAAAATAGATATTATGAGGATAACCTCATGATTTCTATATGTTACTCTCATTTCCATGATTTTTATAACAATGCATCTTATTGCTTAGAGTTGATATGAGAACAGTAGTACTCCCTCTGTCTGGAAATACTTGTTATCAAAATGAATAAAAGGGGATGTATCTAGATGTATTTTAGTTATAGATACATCCCTGTTTATCCATTTTGATGACAAGTATTTTCGGACGGAGGGAGTAAGTGCTATGGTAAAATATGAGTAGGCTCTGTCATAGCTGTTTTCCTCTCATTGTTACATGATGTTTGAACACAAATTTGGCAAATGGAAGGCATTTCTCCCAATCCATTCCGAATGAGATAACAGAAGCTTGGGGCATATCTTCTAGAATTTGATTGACGTGTTCTACTTGACCACTTGATTGAGGGTGGAAGACGGTGCTAAAGGAGAGGGGAGTTCCCATAACATTTTGGAAACTTTCCCAAAATCGAGAGGTGAAGGAGACTTCCACAATCTGAGTTAATTTCCAATGGAACGCCATGAAGAGACACTATTTGGGAGATATACAAGTCTTATATCTGACTAGCGGTTATACTCTCTCGAACAGGCAGGAAATGGGCTACTTTGGAAAGACGATCGATGACAATGGAGATAGCGTTATTCCCTCTCTTGGTCCTGGGAAAACCAGTGATGAAATCCATACCAATTTTATCCCATTTGCATTCAGGAATAGCTAAAGGTTGAAGGGTGCCAGCAAGCCATTGATGCTCTGCTTTAACACGACGACAGACATCGCAATTAGCAATATACTGAGCAATTTCTCTCTTCATCCTAGTCCACCAGAACCTCTGGCGTAGGTCCTGATACATCTTTGTACAACTGGGATGAATGGTGAGATGGGATTCATGAGACTCCTTAAGGATCAACTGCCATAGATGCGGGTTCTTGGGAACCACTAGGCGGTTCTCAAAGAAGACAACACCTCGGTCATCCATAGAGAAACATTTGGCAACCTCGCTAGCAATGTTCTCCTAAATGCGGGTTATACCTTTATCACACTTCTGGGCAGCTATGATTTGATTCATAAGAGTAGGTTTCGCCACCAAGGTGGAAAGAAATCCTTGAGGAACAATGTGAAGGTTAATCTTCCGAAATTCCTCATGGAGAAGTGGTTGACTTTGTTGTAACATCAGGTTGTTACAATAAGATTTACGACTTAGTGCATCAGCCATGACATTGGCCTTTCATGGGGTGTAAGTTATTCCTAAGTAATAATCTGTGATCAACTCTCAACCCAACGTCTTTGCCTAAGATTCAAATCCGATTGAGTGAATATGTATTTCAGACTCTAGTGATCGGTGAAGATTTTGCAACGATTACCGAGATGGTAATGTTGCTCGGTTTTGAGTGCATGGACTACAACTGCAAGCTCTAGATTATGTGTAGGATAATTTTCCTCATGTGGATGCAACTGTCGTGAAGCATAGGCAATTACATGACGATCTTGCATGAGTATGCAACCTAGTCCTTGTCACAAGGCGTCACAATAGATGACAAAGTCCTTGGAGAAATCTGGTGGTACCAGTACGGGAGCAGATGTTAGGTGTCATTTTAGTTCCTAAAAACTGTGCTCGCACTATGGGGTCCACTCGAACTTTTTATCTTTCTTGAGGAGTTCAGTTAGAGGTTTAGCAACCTTGGAGAAGTTCTTGACAAAGCGGCGGCAGTAGCTCGCTAAGCCAAAGAAACTCCAAACTTGCTTGACCGATTCAGGTGGAGTCCAATTAAGAACAGCTTGAACTCGCTAGAGATTGACAACAATACCCTTACCAGAGATTACATGGCCCAAATAGGTAACTTCTGGCAACCAGAATTCACATTTAGAGAATTTGGCATAAAGGCGATGCTCTCGAAGTTCCATCAATACTAGCCTTAGATGCTCGGCATGTTCTTCCTCATTCTTGGAGTAGATGAGTATATCATCGAGGTATACCACAATGAATTTATCCAAATACTCCATGAAGATTGAGTTCATTAATCGAGAGAAGGTGGCTGTGGCATTGGTTAAACCGAAGGACATGACGGTGTACTCGTATTGGCCATAACGAGTAACAAAGGCTGTTTTGGGAATGTCCCCATTCTTGATTTTGATTTGATTGTAGCCCAACCTCAAATCCATCTTAGAAAAGGCTGAGGATCTAGCGAGCTGATCATACAGGTCACTGATCCTGGGGAGCGGATACCTGTTCTTTATGGTGACCAAGTTGACGGGTTGATAATCTACAACCATCCGATCCGTACCATCCTTCTTCTTGACAAAGAGGATGGGACAAGCCCATGGAGAAGAACTAGGACGGATGAAACCCTTTTTCAAGGACTCATCAAGTTGTTTCTTGAGTTCAGCTAGTTCTAGTGGTTCCATCTTATAGGGTCTCCTAGAGATTGGGACAGTTCCTGGGACAAGATCTATCACGAACTCGACATCCCTGTCAGGTGGAATACCTGGTAGTTCTTCTGGAAAGACATTCAGAAAATCACAAACTACCGGGACGTCTTCGAGATCTGGCAAGGGACTGGCTTTAAGGGAGTAGAGCTGACGCTTAGCTACTCGGGTCAAGACATTGACTACCTTGCCCGATGGATGTGTAAGTTGAATAGTCCTAGAGTAGTAATCAATCTTAGCATGATGGGTTGTCATCCAGTCCATACCCAAGATGATATTTATGTCCAAGGATTTGAGAGCTATCAAAGATGCAAGGAAAACAAGTCTATCGACATGAATTTCATTCCCATGGCTTACTCTGGAAGTTTGCCATTTGGATCCCAGGGTTTGAATTACCATGGAAGTGGGCATATCACAAAATGCGGTGTTGTGCAAATGAGCATAGCTCTCGGATATAAATGAATGATATGATCCAGTATCGAAAATAATAGATGTCGGATGGCAGTTAACAAGGAGCGTACCAAGAACAACATTGGGATCATCCTGAGCCTCTTCATCTGAGACACAGTTCACATGGCCACGTGTAGAGGTGGCTGGCATGGCATAATACACCTTCCCTGTTGGATTGCCACGACCAACAGCCTTTCCGGACTGATTGGGGTTGTTCTGGGGGCACTCTTGCATGTAGTGACCCGGTTCTCCACACTGGAAGCATGTCACAGTGTTGGTGCGTGGAGGAGCATTGGCGGCTGATCCACCACAATTCTTGGGCGGTGCATACTGCTGGGTTGGACGAGACGCCTGATAGGATGGCCTAGGAGTGAACCTGGGTGGTAGAGCTGTGTTAGGCACCCACACCCGGCGCTTCTGAGAGCCAGAACTGGATGAGGAACCAGTGTCACGAGCGTGCTTGCGTGTAGCTTCGTAGTCAGTCTGACCTGTCTCAGCACTGATAGCCTTTTTCACTAGCTTCTGGAAGGAAGTGCATTCATGGAGACTAAGATCACGGCGAATGTCAGGGATATATCGCGGTATGACCCAGCTGGAAGTATGACCCGACCGAACTTGGCGACTCACTGGTGACCCACCCTGACCTGGCGACTCACTAAGTGACCCGCTCGGATCTCTCCACTCACTAATAACCCGGCCGAGCTAGGTGACTCATTGGTGACCTGGCAGGCGGGTTAGAGGAGCGACAAGACCCGGAGGCCTAGAAGACTCGAGGCCCAGAAGGCCGGCTCATGTTATGGTGGGCTGGCTTAAGAGGAAAGCATAAGGAATATTCCCTTACAAAGGAAGCAAGACTAGGACTCCACTTGTAAAAGAGTAATCCTAATCCTACTAGGAGTAGTCATGTAAGCCGCCCCTTAAACTTATATAAGGAGGGGCAAGGCACCCCAAGAGGGACGGGTATTACAAGTCTAGATAGACAGACAAGTCAAGAGCTCTCGAAATAGAGCACCCATGTAATCGTGATCATCATCAATATCAATGAAGCAGGATGTAGGCTTTTACCTCCACCGAGAGGGGCCGAACCTGGGTAAAACCTCACGTCTCTCGTACCACTCAACCCCTCTCAAGCTACCACATGGATGTGTTGGCCTCATATTAAGTTCTCATACTAGGACATCTGCCGTGACAATTCCACGACAGTTGGCCCCCAGTTTAATTTGGATTTATCCATGTTAAACTGATCCTGCAAAATAAACACAAGAGCAAATTTGACAGGTTGTGCTCCAGGTTAAAAATTCTTGTAAGTCGGCAGTTGATCATCCTTAAGTCCTTGTCATTTCCTTCTCCTCGGAAGTCCGGGTCAATAGACCAGCTTCATAATCAATTTGCTAACATTGGTTTCTCATAGAAAAATATTGTGAAGAATAATTCATTTGATTCAGCTCCCAATGCTTAACAAAAACATTGATCTTGAAATACTTATCTGATTTTCAGCCGGCTTGAAGATGTAGAAACTTGCCAATTTATGATTACCAAAATTGTCGGGTTATAAATAGATCATGCCGAGTCATAATTGTTGCCGACGCCGGGTCATAATTATTGGTGATGCCGGGTCATGATTGTTGCTGACACCGGGTCAATCTAGTCTGCTCAAAACTGAGAATTTGAAGATTTTTCTCCCTTATATGCATATTAGCGAAGCTCGGGGCTGAGTCCCTTGCGGAACCTCGCCTGCTTCTTGGCGTCGGTGGAAACTTCTTCAGGTGCATAGCGTGCTAGATTTCCAAACTCTCTGATGTATGCATCCATGGTGAGCCTACCCTAGGTGAAGTTGTAGAACTCCTTCCTCTTACGATCCATAAGACCTTCCGGGATGTGATGCTCACGGAAAGCCCGCTGAACTCTGCCCAAGTGGTAACCTGGCCAGCTGGGCACATGGCTTCATAGTTCTGCCACCAAAGGCTGGCGGGACCTTTAAGATGATAGGCAGCATAAGTGACCTTGTCAGCTTCGGCTACGTGTGCAGAACGTAGCTTGTGGGTGATGCTATGGAGCCAATCATGTGCATCGAGAGGCTTGACGAAATGATGGAAGGTGGGTGGGTACAGCTTGATGAAGTCATTGAGAGACACCAAGTCATTCCTCTGGTGATGTGTTGTGTTCTCCTTAGTGCGTTCCAACAGACGATTGGTCTCATGTTTGTTCCTTTCAGCCTCCAACATGACCTCAGCCAAGGAAGGTGGATGAGGCAGATTCCCATCCCTTGCCCCACTACCTTCACCCTGCTCCTAGGCAGGAGGAGTGCTTCTGGTGTTGACCATCCTAGGAAATCAAAACAACGGTTTAGACAAGGATGGCAGAACTCTGACATAGGAGTGCAGAATGTAATGGATGACATGGAATGCAGAGATGTTCATTCATACAACATGGTAATACAGAAACTGCCATATATATAACGTCGGTCATACACACCATACATTATTTAGTACAAGCCCAAGCTGAAGTTCAACTGCGGTGAAAGAAAGATTACATCTCATCGGAGGCATTCCAAGCTCCTATACATTATTTTTTTAAACCTCCGGAATTCAGTACACACTAAGTCATATTCCACAAGACTCACGGGACTGTGGAGATATAACTATCGGATTTCGGGTTCTGGCAGACCTTAAGGTTCGAACTCTAGGGTGCGAGCGGAGATCACTCCTCAACCAACTCACGTCTCGTCGCCTCGCAAGTGATCTAGGCTACAGGAAGAACAACACAAGGGACGCAAGGTTTATACTGGTTCAGGCCACCATTGGGATGTAATACCCTACTCCAGTGTGTGGTGTGTGGATTGCCTCAGGGGCTGATGATGAACAATACAAAGGAAGAACTGCCTCGCGAGGGGAGGAGTTCTTGTGTTGGTGGTCCTAGCTAAGGTTCGATTGGTCGATCCCTGATCGGTCTCCCCTTGCCCTGAGAATGGCTAGTCCTATTTATAGAGCGAGGCCCTGGTCCTCTTCCCAAATATTGAGCGGGAAGGGCGCCAACAATTGGCCATTTTGAAGGGGAACATCTAGTACACTTATCCTGACTAAAGTTGGTCCTCGCCTGTCAAAGACTCTGAGGATGACGCCTTCCTGGGCTCCACGATGACCTCCATCCTGCCGTTCTGCTGGTCTTGGTCTTGTTGCACCGAAATGGCAGCCTTTGCTTGATACCTTGGCCTGCGCTTGCCCCCTTTGCACCAAAGAGGAAACAAGGACACTACGCAGGCCGGTGCCCGCCTGGCTTCGGTCGTCATGGCTTGCGTCACGGGCACCTCGTGAGGTACCCTGCCTTGATCTCTCCGCCTCCTCGCGAGCCAGCGTGATGAGGCTGCGCCTAAGGAAGCTTCCTGTTGTCTGCCCCGCGAGGCTTGGCCCCTCTCTAGGGTCTTGAGCTTGTGTTGACGAAGATGGGCCATACTGGGCCACTCCTTGAGCCACGCTGCAGGCAGGCAAGTCTGGGTACCCCTGTTCCCAGAATGCCGATAGTAGCCCCCGGGCCCAAGGTGCGCCTGTACTTGGCTTAGCAGAGAAGCGAAGGAGCAAGTGCGAAGCACCGCGGGCCCCAACAGCCTACGGCCTTGGGCGCCGTGAGGCGGTTGATTGGATGTGGGTGTCCCTGCTTCCCCACAACGCCTCGGCAACTGTTTGCCTGACAAAAGGGCGGCCCCGGGCCAGGCTTGCCTTCTTGGCCTTCACCAGTCATTGTTTCAGATCCCCTTTCTCGCTCTCCTCCTTCTTGCTTCCTAAATCCTCCAGATCAGCTTCAATCCCGCACCTTCGGCATACCATGGTGCCTTGCCAGACTCCGGCCGAGGCCTGGTACTCACCCGCTCTGGATCCCCGAACGTGTCGGAGAAGAACCTTGCCCTCACGCGCCAGATGATGGTGGCGCAAGGTAACGAGGGGGCAGCCATGCTCAAGGTCGGCTCCACCCTTCCCGAAGACAAGGGGAGCACCTTCTACCCGCTCTTCCTGAGCGCCATCGTCGCTGGTCTGGTGCCTCCCTTTTCCGAGTTCTTCCTTGCTGTTCTTCACTAATACAACTTGCAAGCTCTGCACCTCCACCCCAACTCTGTTCTCCTTCTGGCGATTTTCGCCTATTATTGTGAGGCTCACGTTGGGGTAAAGCCCTCAGTGGCCTTGCTGTGCCATTACTTTTACCTCCGGGTTTCTCGCGGCCCCATAACCGCATGCGCGAGCTTTGTCGCATACTCCAGCTCCAACGCCATCTCGAAGCCTAGGAAGAGGATCGAAGGCTTCCGGAGCAAGTGTGTCATGGTGGATGTTGGGCGCACCCACCCTCGGCTGGTGCTACCTATGGGGAAGCCTAAGGCCGTTGACGCTTGGTCCCACACGGAGCTCGTCGATCCCCGCGCGAAGCCGGTGTTGGAGAGGATGAACGCGGACCTGTGGCCAGGCAACCTGGCGACGGCGAAGCTGGCCGGGGCGACACTCCTGAGGGAGTTCCTGGAGCATTGGGTGGCTCCGCTTCGGGAACACTCGCTCCCACTATGGAGGCTCGGGGAAGCCGATGCCGGCCTCCGCCTGAGCTCCACAGCTCTGGCCGACAGAGATCTGGCTGTGGTCCTCCATTCCATGGTTGGAGGAGATGTGGCGAGACTGGAGGGTTCTCCTGTACCCCTGTTCCTTCATGGTGACTGGGAGCATGTGGAGAATTCCATGTCCACCTTGAACGGGGAGGGGCTAGTGCCTGCAGAGGTTCCCGAGGGTCTGGCAGCTCTGGCGACGGTGACCTCATCTTCCAGCGACTCCAGCGGGGAGGAGGAAGAAGAGGAGGAGGAAGAGGAGTCTGACTCTGAGGCGACCGACGGAGAGTCGGGGAAGTCCCTCCCTCGGTGCAGGTCCCGTGCCCTCCGCCTCATGCCGGACGACGACGAGGCGGGCGAAGAGCAAGGCAGGGAGAGCTCGCCCCTGGTCCCGAGGAAGGACAGGACGGGGCTGGTTCCCCGCGGGTCTGCTCTGGCTCCAAGGCGGCCTGAAGCCAGCTTCGACTCCTCTGACATGCCCCCTGCTTCCGAGCCTCCTGAGGCTGACCCCATAAGTCGGCTCTCGGGCTTCAAGTTCGGTCGGAGGCTGCTTGAGTCCGCGAACGATGACCAGTAAGTGCTTGATTTTTGTTTTGATTCCTGCTTCTGTTGCCAAGGCTTGACGACCGCATCCCTTGGCTAGGCCAGTGCCTGCAGCGAAAAGGCTGAAAGGGGCCCCTGAGGCTTTGCCTGGGGCAATGCTTCCCCCTGCGGGAGAAGGAGATGGCGAGGCTCGAGCCTCCCCTGCCCGGTCATCCTCGCGAGGCCAGGTGGGGCATGCTAGCATGGGCCCAGCCCCCGTGGCCCAGGCGACTCCCAAGGCGTCCATGCCCGATGCCACTGCTGCGGCCGCCGGGGCTCAGAAGGTCCCAACGCTTGATGTTGTGATCACGCGCCGTCCTCTCCTCCTACTCCACCAATTGCCGCTTCCCCGACTCCTTCCACCATCTTGGATCATGCTGCCGCCGAGCTGGACCGGCTGCGAGAAGATCTCCAGGGCGCCGACCCCCGCCTGGTGGCCGGGCGCCTGGAGTTGGCCTCTGGCTGGGTCCGTTCCGACGCCTCCGTTTGAGTGGCGCTGAGCCAGGCCGTGATGGCCTGCGACAAGGTGAAGAGGCCATCCTCCAAGCCAAGGCCGCTCGCGACGCTGCCTTGGGCGAGGCTGCGGATGTCCGGGGCCGCTGCAAGGTGCTGGAGAATGAGCTGCAAGGCCTGCGCAACGAGCTCGCCAAGGAGGTCCGTGGCCGCCAGGAGAAGGAGAAGGAGATGAAACTCGAGAAGCTACTGTCAGGGGCCGGGACGTCGAGCTTGATGAACGTCGTGGCTGGTTGGAGACGCTGGAACAGGCGTTGGGGCAGAGAGGATGAATCTGGACGGCAAGGCGAAGGTTCTGGCCGAGGACCGAGCGGCCTTTGCGCAGCTGGAGGAGAGGGCTCGCGCCGCGCTGAAGTCACTTTATGATGGCGGCCTAGAAAAGCCGCTAGCTGGCGCCGAGGATGGCCCCACCAAGCTGCTTCCCTTCCTGGTCCGCGCACTTGAAGATGTAGCGGACGGCCTTGGCCCCACGGTCGAGGCCAAGGCGCGTGTCCTTTCCTCTACAGCGCTGGCGCATGTCCTCAACCATGTCTATCTTCGCGACCCCAATGTCGACCTTGACAGCCTGCTGGAGCCTGCGAGCGGCAAGCTTGCCGCTGCCGCTGCTGAGGCAGTGAAGGGTCAAGCGGAAGCCCTGCTGGCGAGGTTCTGTGCCTTCAGCACCAGGACAAGGCGAGATGCTGCCAACCCTGGGGCTTCGGGAGGTGGAGCCGCCTGGCGCAACCCCACCGCCGGTGATAGCACCGCCGGAAGTGACCCCTTCGCGGCTTCTATCCTGTTTTAGATCCTGCAACATGCATCATGCCTCATGGAAGCGTTTAAACTTGTGTTTGGCATTGTAAAAACAACCTACGGACTGTAATATTTGCTTTTGAATTCCTTGAGATTTGCGTTTTTCCTTCCTACTTGCTCATGTTCTACGTCGGCAGGGATTGGCCCCGTGCATACCTCAACCGCCGTTAGCCCCGACCGGAAACCAGGACGGGACCAAGGAGTGAGGGGCTACATGACTAGTTAGGCTCCTGAGTCGTGATGCTCAGGAGTCCCCCTTGACGCGTGGACAGCAAGTAGAGAGGGGAGGCATAGGAGTGGATCTATCGTTCTACGTCGGCAGGGTCCGACCCCGCGCATACCTCAACCACCATTAGCCCCGACCGGAAACCAGGACGGGACCAAGGAGTGAGGGGCTATGTGACCAGTTAGGCTCCTGAGTCGCGATGCTCAGGAGTCCCCCTTGACATTCAAACAGCCTTCGTACCTTGGCTCCGCTCAGGGAGGGGTGCGCGACGAACCAGGTCCGAGGGGCATGGCTGGGTGGTGTGCGCTCAGGCGTGGCCCGGGCGCCACCCCTGTGCCCAGCCCCCTCGCGTGGCACTCCCGAGGGGAGGCATTACGATAGGGCCGAACACTAAGCTCTGGGCTCCCTGAGGTTGATGCGGCCGTGGGCTACCCTCAGTTGTTTATCACCAGCGCGGAGCATAGCGCTTCCGTATGTGTACGGGCATAGCCGCTCCTCGGCAGTGTCGTCAGCCAGCACGGAGCATGGTGCTTCCACTGGTGCGTGGGAGGGGGCTCCCCTCCGGGAGGAGCCCCCGGGGCGTGTACAGCCCCGCCCTGACATGTGGCTGGCACGGTAGGGCTTGACGAGGTGTATCTGGGCACCCGTGAGCCAACGCGGGACTCACGGGACCCTACCTCAAGGCGGGTTGTGCCTGGCTCTGGGCCTTTGTTTGTAATGTGCTCCTGCAAATTTGGTTAGATGCCGACGCTCTACGTCCTCAGGTCCCGGCCCTCGAGCGAGCTCAGCCGTCGCTGGTATGCCAGGTCGCGATGCTGTAGACAAGGCCAGGAGGTGAGGGCTGGAGAGCCAGTAAGAGTCCATGAGCCGTGGTGCTCAGGTACCCCCCCTTTTAATGTGCAAGCGGTTGGCATGAGGGAAGAAGGGAGACGTCACAGGCATCAAGTAATAATCATGGCGGGTCAAATGCACGACCTGAATAGATGCGAGAAAGATACATGCCGCTGGGTCAGGCCCGAGCCTCTTGGGGATAATGCAGCCCGAGGGGCGCTCCCAACAAAGTAACCTATAGGCATGAACAAAAGGGGTACATGCCGTAGGGACGGACCCACGCGGCCTGGGAATGATGCAGCCCTGGGGGCTCTCCCAGCTGAAAATGAAACTCGAAAGATGTCACCTGATGATGCCGGAGATGAAGGAATGCTGAAGTAGCAGACGACGTGCGCTGTGGAAGCCGATCCTCACGAGCCCCCGGGCCCAGGAGCCTCGGGAGGCTCCGGGGGCGCAGGCGGCTCCTCGAGGACCATCTCCATCTCCGCCAGGACTGTGGAATGCCTGAGCTCCTGAGCCTCCAGAATGCTCCTCATAAGACGCTAACGTGCAGCAGCCACGTTCAGCAGGCCGAAGGGCATGCGAACATAGCTGTTGGGTGGACCTTCACAGCGTCCCACGCGCGAGGGCCAGAAGCGCTCCTGAGAGGCGGCTCGGTTGAGCCCTGGTATGTCGATGCAGACGCGCAGCCCACCATCCTTGCCTGGATGGGGAGCTACGGCGGGTAAGCGACGGCTGCCACTCATGACTCTTGACTCCTGCAGCTCCTGAATGATCTCGCTGATGAACTCCCGAGGGTTTGGCCCTCCTTGCCTCGCTCCTTCCTGAGGGAAACGTGCTTTGAAGCACACCTCCAACTGGTGCCCGAGCACCTCCCTTGTGACCTTGGAAAAGTCGGTGGCCCTCCAAGAGAGAGCCCCCGAGCCTTGCCCAAGGAGGGCGCCGAGCACGCCTTCCTATGCGACAGAAGGAGGCGCCCCTTGAACGGGCACGGATCCTGACGCAACACCATTGGAGGGGCCTTCCTCCCGGAGGTTCGGACCAGGTGATGCCTTCTTCTTCTTAGGGACTGCCTCGGGAGGTCTTCCGCTCCCGTGATCTGGGTCTTCGATTGTCGCGGCTTGATAAGCACGCTCGAGAGAACACACTGCATCCCTTTCCTCACAAGGCACCGTGATGACTCCACCGCTTCCTGGCATCTTGAGGACATTGTAGCCATGATGAGTCACTGCCATGAACTTGGCCAGGGCTGGGTACCTGAGGATGGCATTGTATGGCAGGCGAATGTGGGCGACGTCGAAGTCAATGAGCTCGGTGTGGTAGTTGTTGCGCTGCCCAAAGGTGACAGGAAGGCGAACTTGCCCTATTGGAACGATGGAACCATCAGTGACTCCTAAGAAAGGCTTGGTTGGCTGAAGCTGATCGTATGGCACTTGGAGATTGTTGAATGTCTCGACGGACAGGACGTCAAGTCCCGCTCCGCCATCGATGAGGGTCCTGGTGACTTGCACATTGCTGATGATTGGGGAGCAAAGTATCGGGAGGACTCCGGCCGTGGCTGCACACTTGAGCTGATCCGCTGAGCTGAACTTGATAGCGCACGTTGACCACCTGAGAGAGCGCGTGGCCTCAAGCTTGGGGAGGACTGCATTCACCCCGCGAGCAAACTGTTTGAAGATGCGCTGAGAGTCTGGGGCCTGAGCGCCGCCCAAGATGCAAGCGATTGCACACGGCTCCTGGAAGCCCCCTGCCCCTTCGTCCTGATGATGTTCTTCATTCCTCCTCATCGGAGGTGGCAAAGGAGGGAGGCCTGTGTTGCCCTAAGGGCGATCCTCACGAAGTTGATCCCTCCAGCCTCCCTCGTGAGGCTGGTCCTGCCAGTGGTCCTCGCGAGGTCGGTCACGCCACCCTTGGCGAGGGCCACGGTCTTCCCATCGTCCTCCACCTCTTCCTCCTCCTCGGCCATATCCCTGGTCGCTGCACTCAGGGCGTCAGCCGGTACGCCCATCTCGCACAGCCCTGAGCTCTTGGCATTCATTGGTGTTGTGGGTGTGGAGGTCGTGGTACACGCAGTACCGGCTGCCCTTGGAAGACTCAGGCTGATCCCTGCCTCGCTTCGTGTCTTGCTCTGCTGCAAGCACAGCAGCCCCCTTGCGCTTCACATCCTTGACCTTGGGCTTCTTCTCTTCTGGATCGGCAGCCGGAAGCTCGAGGAGGGAGATGCGTCCTTGCTCAGCCCTGGTGCACTCGGTCGCCAAGTTGAACAGCTCCAGGGATGTGCACAGGTCTTCATGGATTGCTAGCTCCTCTTTCATCTTGATGTCACGCACGCCGTCAGAGAAGGCTGAGATGATGTCTTCCTCAGTCACCCTGGGGATCTTGAGGCCAGCGTTGTTGAAGCACTGAATGTACTTTTGCAGGGTCTCTCCTGGCTGCTGCTTGATGCAGCGCAGGTCGCTCATGGCCGGGGGCCGGTCGCGAGTGCCTTGGAAGTTGGCGATGAAGCGAGTGCCCATCTCGTCCCAGGAAGAAATTGTGCCAGGAGCCAGGTTCAGGAGCCAGGTGCGGGCACCGTCCTTGAGCGCCATGGGGAACCAGTTCGCCATGACCTTCTTGTCCCGTTGGCGGCTTCGATGCCCAGCTCGTAGAGCTAGAGGAACTCCGCAGGGTCATTCGTGTCGTCGTAGCGTGGGGGCAGATCTGGCTTGAACTTGCCCGGCTAGGCCATGTTGCGCAGCTCCGCGGTGAAGGCACGGCAGCCTATAGTGGCCAATGGAGGCCTTTGGTGACTAAGGGCTTGATCTTGGAGGTCTCCACGCGCCGCCGCTAGGAGCAGCGCAGGGTCTTGGCGCACTGGAACAGGAGCGCGGTCATGACGTGCCGGTGCGGGGAGCACACGGGCAGCTTCTTGAGGACGAGGGATCTCTTGGCAGCTCTTCTCTTGCTGCGCGGGCGCTGGACGGAGCGGGTCCCGTCCAAGGGCCGCACACCTTGGGGCCAGGGCGCCTTCTTGAGGGGTAGGCGGCGGAGGCGCCTCCGGAGCTGCGTTGCCCGCGCAGGGCGGGGGCGATGCAGTGAGAGGGATGTTGCAGGGAGCCCCCTGCGGCAACGAGCTCGGTGGTGCGGGAAAGCCACTCGTCGTAGAGATCGTCTACGGGACGGTAGTGTAGGAGCTCTCACGCCAGGAGCAACGTGGCGTGCGCGTCGGTGGGGGCGTGACGGGCGTGGGACGACGAACCGGCTGGAGCCAGCGACGGGGTGGCCGTGCGGCCTTCTTGCCGCATCGAAGGATGCAGGGATGAGGGCTTCTGCTCGTTCCCCGCCGGGCCGGTCGCGGCGTGGGCAGCAGGCGACAGGGAATGACGGGGAGGCCCTTCGACGGGGGCTGTCTGGGCGACATGGGCCGCCAGGGCAGCCCAGCGCTCGGCGCGGGCGCGACGAGCGTCAGACATGGATGCGACGGACGGCGAAACACAAGACGGCGGAAGGCGTGATTCCAGCGCACCCCTACCTGGCGCGCCAAATGTCGGATTTCAGGTTCTGGCAGACCCTTAAGGTTCAAACTCTGGGGTGCGCGCGGAGATCACTCCTCCACCAACTCATGTCTCGTCGCCTCGCAAGGGATCTAGGCTACACGAAGAACAACACAAGGGACGCAAGGTTTATACTGGTTCAGGCCACCATTGGGGTGTAATACCCTACTCCAATGTGTGGTGTGTGGATTGCCTTAGGGGCTGACGATGAACAATACAAAGGAAGAACTGCCTCGCGAGGGGAGGAGTTCTTGTGTTGGTGGTTCTAGCTAAGGTTCCATTGGTCGATCCCCGATCGGTCTCCCCTTGCCCTGAGAATGGCTAGTCCTATTTATAGAGCGAGGCCCTGGCCCTCTTCCCAAATATTGAGCGGGAAGGGCGCCAACAATTGGCCATTTTGAAGGGGAACATCTAGTACACTTATCCTGACTAAAGTTGGTCCTCGCCTGTCAAAGACTCTGACGATGACGCCTTCCTGGGCTCCACGATGACCTCCATCCTGCCGTTCTGCTGGTCTTGGTCTTGTTGCACCGAAATGGCAGCCTTTGCTTGATACCTTGGCCTGCGCTTGCCCCCTTTGCACCAAAGAGGAAACAAGGACACTGCGCAGGCCAGCGCCCGCCTTGCGCCCGCCTGGCTTCGGTCGTCATGGCTTGCATCATGGGCACCTCATGAGGTACCCCGCCTTGATCTCTCTGCCTCCTCGCGAGCCAGCCTGACGAGGCTGCGCCTGAGAAAGCTTCCTGTCGTCCGCCCTGCGAGGCTTGGCCCCTCTCGAGGGTCTTGAGCTTGTGTTGACGAAGATGGGCCGTACTGGGCCACTCCTTGAGCCACGCCGCAGGCCGCAGGCAGGCAAGTCTAGGTACCCCCGTTCCCAGAATGCCGACAATAACTACTACAATACTACTAGTGACATGATCCAACTCAGTCATCTCCCTCTCTGTAGTAGTCCTCATAGAGATTACCCGCATAGCCTGGAAGCGGAACATGCGGATCAGGAAACTCCCGGTCACGTTGGGCCTGTGGACCATAAGGACTTGGATGAGGCCTTGGTCCCATGAACAATGGTAGACAATGCCCACATGGAGGCGTGATACCTCCAACATCTGGATAGTCCATGCGGGCTGGCAGACGAGTGCTTACTGGGTACAAATCCCGCATATCAAGGTAACCTGTTTGCACGGCAGGTGCCACCCGTGTCAGCGTGGCCTAGTGGTTCGCGCGAGTGTTGTACAGCTCCATGCGGAGGGCACGGTTCTCACAGTCCCTCTCCTCCAACATCTTAGTGGTGGTGCGAAGACGTGGATCCTCATGAGAAGTGTCAGCATAAAGGCCAGTGTAATACCCCTCCTGACCAGTGTGTGCTGCTAGCAAACTGCAGAACTTGGTGTCCCGAAGTGATGCATACCCGGCTCGAATGATAGTGATCATGGAGTAAGCAGCATCCTGGACGGACATCTCCACGGTAACACCAAGCCTGTAAGACTAGTGAAGGGGATCGGTAGCTTCGGGTTAAGAAGGAAATATCCTCATGGTGCAGATATACTGACTCTGATTAAAACCGCGATACTGCTCTTCAACGGTATACTCTGGATACCATCGATAGCCTATCTCTGTCGTCACACGGACTAGCATGGCCGTGTTCTCGAGCACGTCAATGCACCAAGTCAGACGTACCACCTGGTGTGTAGTGTGAGAAGACATCTGAAACACGAAATAATGCAAAGGCATTAGAATGTCTAATATAAATCGGACAACATAACCGTTGTAAATGCTCAAAAAGGATTTTGAGGCATTTTGCAAAGGATTGCATAGACACTCAACAACATCATATCAAGGTTCTGAGTCCAACTAATAACATACTGAAGTAGTACAACTGTACTGAGGCTTGTAACCCACAATCCTATAAGTTACTACGAATTAGTAACATGTGAACCTGATTGAGAGAAAAGATTCTAGTCCTTAACCCCCGTGGAAAGAATGGACTGACTCAGATCAGAATGCCATGAGGTAAAGGAGTAAAAAGAGGCTTACGTTCCATCCCACAATCAATTCCCCTACATATAACTAAAGCATTTCTAGACTCGACATCGACCAGTTTGGCTTGAAGAACCTACAGGCAGTCCGGCTCCGATGCCAACACTGTCAGGACCCCGATTCTAAGTCACACCGATCTAGCATGTAACACCTAATATCACTTTGCGGCCTCATGCACGGTATTCCCACGGGTGCCACCTTACCTGGCCCGGGACCGTTTGTGCCTTTTTGGCTCATGTATATGATAGTGTCGCTAGCATCCATATGACAGAGAACCCGGGCTGACATGACTAGTCGTGAACCCAAAGTGGCGCTAACTTATAGGGACAGGCATACATGACCCAGCAATGAACGTGTCGATCAACAACGAATGAACCCAAGTCATAGCAAGCTACAAGGACTTAAAGGAACACCGCGTGACATTTCCCTGAAGGGACAGACACATGAACGAAGAAGGACACATGCCGACCAGTCTAAGTGTTCTAGAGCAGTAGTAAGCTACCATGGCTTAGTGGAAGCACTAGGAGACATTTCCCGGTAAGAGAGCCTACCATGGATAAACAACTAGGTAGTCAGATCCCACACACACCAAGCATTTCAATCATACACACAATATGCTCGATATGTGCAAATACAACATGGCATCACAACAAAACTCTACAACTCAAGTACTTTATTTAAAAGGCTCCAGAGAGCCATACATATCATTTATACAGATAGGGGTCACGCGACCCAACATTCAAGTCATACAAGCATACAAGCAACAAGCGGAAGCAACATGTTTGAGTACAGACAACTAGAAAGTAAAAAGGCTTGAGGAAGCCTATCTATCCTACAAGGGTTCTTCACATCCTCATGATCACCACCTGGGCATCAAGCTGCTCATGACCGCTAAGGTCTACGTAAAACCCAACAGAAGGGGCGACATTCTCTTCTACAATAGTAATTAAGAAAACATGAGTACAAAGGTACTCAGCAGGACTTACATCAGATCCTACATACATGCACATTATCAACAAATGGATAGTGGAGTTTATTGTAGCAAGCCACCTTTGATTCTTGGCTAAACTATCTTATGAGACACCAACTTGTAATTGTTTTGCACACTCGAGTCCACCACTCACCACAACAATACACTACCGAGGATCCACTCCTGTCATCCTACGGAAGGGCAATCCATGACACTCACACTTGTCTTGAGGCTTTTAGTAGTTTCCATTTACTTGTCTATGAACTGTATAGGCAACCAATTAGTCCTTTACCGCGGATGCGACTATTCGAATAGATGATGTTAACCCTGCAGGGGTGTACTTCTTCATACATGTTTCCACCACTTAGCGTCTGCACATGACATGTGCTCGGTAGACTTCAAGCGAAAGCCGACATGGGTGTAGACCACGACCTGACTAACCACACAAGTCTCTAGTCCAGGTTTATCACCTATCCAGGTTCCATCCGCAGGAAGTCCGGCCATGGTTTCCGCATGCGGCCCCGAATGATGTGTGCAGGGTTCCTGAGACACTGATACATCTCCAACGTATCTATAATTTTTGATTGTTCCATGCTATTATATTACCTGTTTTGGATGTTTATGGGCTTTATTTTATACATTATTATCATTTTTGGGACTCACCTACTAACCGGAGGCCCAGCCCATATTTTTGTTTTTTTGCCTATTTCAGTATTTCGAAGAAAAGGAATATCAAATGGAGTCCAAACGGAATGAAACCTTCGGGAGCGTGATTTTTGGAACGAACGTGATCCAGAGGACGTGGAGTGCAAGTCAAGAAACAAACGGAGCCTCCATGAGATAGGAGGCCCCCCTGTAGGGCGCGCCCCCTGTCTCGTGGGCCCCTCGGGCGTCCACCGACGTACTTCTTCCTCCTATATAAGCCTACGTACCCCGAAAACATCCAGGAGCCACCTGAAGAAATATTTCCGCCACCGTAACCTTCTGTATCCGCGAGATCCCATCTTGGAGCCGTCGCCGGTGTTTTGCTGGAGGGGGAATCCACCACGGAGGGCTTCTACATCAACATCCTTGCCCCTCCAATGAGTTGTGAGTAGTTTACCACAGACCTACGGGTCCATAGTTATTAGCTACATGGATTCTTCTCTCTTTTTGGATCTCAATACAATGTTCTTCCCCTCTCTTGTGAAGACTATTCGATGTAATCTCTTTTTGCGGTGTGTTTTCCAAGATCGAATGAATTGTGGGTTTATGATCAGATTTATCTATGGATAATAATTGAATCTTCTCTGAATTATTTTATGTGATTGAGTTATCTTTGCAAGTCTCTTCGTATTATCGGTTTGGTTTGGCCTACTAGATTGATCTTTCTTGCCATGGGAGAAGTGCTTAGCTTTGGGTTCAATCTTGCGGTGTTCTTACCAGTGACAGAAAGGGTTGCAAGACACGTATTGTATTGTTGCCATCGAGGATAACAAGATGGGGTTTATGAAGGAAATATGCCCTAGAGGCAATAATAAAGTTATTATTTATTTCCTTATAATCATGATAAATGTTTATTATTCATGCTAGAATTGTATTTACCGGAAACATAATACATGTGTGAATACATAGACAAACAGAGTGTCACTAGTATGCCTCTACTTGACTAGCTCGTTAATCAAAGATGGTTATGTTTCCTAACCATGAACAATGAGTCGTTATTTGATTAACGAGGTCACATCATTAGTAGAATGATCTGATTGACATGACCCATTCCATTAGCTTAGCACCTGATCGTTTAGTATGTTGCTATTGCTTTCTTCAAGACTTATACATGTTCCTATGACTATGAGATTATGCAACTCCTGTTTGCCGGGGGAACACTTTGGGTGCTACCAAACGTCACAACGTAACTGGGTGATTATAAAGGAGCATTACAGGTGTCTCCAAAGGTAGATGTTGGGTTGGCGTATTTCAAGATTAGGATTTGTCACTCCGATTGTCGGAGAGGTATCTCTGGGCCCTCTCGGTAATACACATCACATAAGCCTTGCAAGCATTACAACTAATATGTTAGTTGTGAGATGATGTATTACGGAACGAGTAAAGAGACTTGCCGGTAACGAGATTGAACTAGGTATTGGATACCGACGATCGAATCTCGGGCAAGTAACTTACCGATGACAAAGGGAACAACGTATGTTGTTATGCGGTCTGACCGATAAAGATCTTCGTAGAATATGTAGGAGCCAATATGGGCATCCAGGTCCCGCTATTGGTTATTGACCGGAGACGTGTCTCGGTCATGTCTACATTGTTCTCGAACCCGTAGGGTCCGCACGCTTAAGGTTACGATGACGGTTATATTATGAGTTTATGCATTTTGATGTACCGAAGGTTGTTCGGAGTCCCGGATGTGATCACGGACATGACGAGGAGTCTCGAAATGGTCGAGACATAAAGATTGATATATTGGAAGTCTATGTTTGGACATCGGAAGTGTTCTGGGTGAAATCGGGATTTTACCGGGTTACCGGGAGGTTACCGGAACCCCCCGGGAGCCATATGGGCCATCATGGGCCTTAGTGGAAAGGAGAAAGGGGCAGCCCAAGGGGGCTGCGCGCCTCCCCCCTTCCCCTAGTCCTATTAGGACTAGAAGAGGTGGCCGGCCACCCCTCTCCCTCTTTCCCCCTTGGGAATCCTAGTTGGAATAGGATTGGGGGGGGGGGAGTCCTACTCCCGGTAGGAGTAGGACTCCTCCTGCGCCACCTCCTCCTGGCCGGCGCCTCCTCCCCCCTTGGCTCCTTTATATACGAAGGCAGGGGCACCTCTAAACACACAAGTTGACACAAGTTGATCCACGTGATCGATTCCTTAGCCGTGTGCGGTGCCCCCTGCCACCATATTCCTCGATAATACTGTAGCGGAGTTTAGGCAAAGCCCTGCTGCTGTAGTTCATCAAGATCGTCACCACGCCGTCGTGCTGACGAAACTCTTCCCCGACACTTTGCTGGATCGGAGTCCGGGGATCGTCATCGAGCTGAACGTGTGCTCGAACTCGGAGGTGCCGTAGTTTCGGCGCTTGATCGGTTGGATCGTGAAGACGTACGACTACTTCCTCTACGTCGTGTCATCGCTTCCGCAGTCGGTCTACGTTGGGTACGTAGACAACACTCTCCTCTCGTTGCTATGCATCACATGATCCTGTGTGCGCGTAGGAAATTTTTTGAAATTACTACGAAACCCAACAGTGGCATCCGAGCCTGGTTATTGATGTTGATGTTATATGCACGAGTAGAACACAAGTGAGTTGTGGACGATACAAGTCATACTGCCTACCAGCATGTCATACTTTGGTTCGGCGGTATTGTTGGACGAGACGACCCAGACCAACCTTACGCGTACGCTTACGCGAGACCGGTTCCCTCGACGTGCTTTGCACAGAGATGGCTTGCGGGCGACTGTCTCTCCAACTTTAGTTGAACCAAGTATGGCTACGCCCGGTCCTTGAGAAGGTTAAAACGGAGTCTATTTGACAAACTATCGTTGTGGTTTTGATGCGTAGGTGAGATTGGTTCTTACTTAAGCCCGTAGCAGCCACGTAAAACATGCAACAACAAAGTAGAGGACGTCTAACTTGTTTTTGCAGGGCATGTTGTGATGTGATATGGTCAAAGCATGATGCTGAATTTTATTGTATGAGATGATCATGTTTTGTAACCGAGTTATCGGCAACTGGCAGGAGCCATATGGTTGTCGCTTTATTGTATGCAATGCAATCGCGATGTAATGCTTTACTTTATTACTATGGTAGTGATAGTCGTGGAAGCATAAGATTGGCGAGACGACAATGATGCTACGATGGAGATCAAGGTGTCGCGCCGGTGACGATGGTGATCATGACGATGCTTCGGAGATGGAGATCACAAGCACGAGATGATGATGGCCATATCATATCACTTATATTGATTGCATGTGATGTTTATCTTTTTATGCATCTTATCTTGCTTTGATTGACGGTAGCATTATAAGATGATCTCTCATTAAATTATCAAGAAGTGTTCTCCCTGAGTATACACCGTTGCCAAAGTTCGTCGTGCCCAGACACCACGTGATGATCGGGTGTGATAAGCTCTACGTCCATCTACAACGGGTGCAAGCCAGTTTTTGCACACGCAGAATACTCAGGTTAAACTTGACGAGCCTAGCATATGCAGATATGGCCTCGGAACATGGAGACCGAAAGGTCGAGCGTGAATCATATAGTAGATATGATCAACATAACGATGTTCACCATTGAAAACTACTCCATCTCACGTGATGATCGGTTATGGTTTAGTTGATTTGGATCACGTAATCACTTAGAGGATTAGAGGGATGTCTATCTAAGTGGGAGTTCTTAAGTAATATGATTAATTGAACTTAGTACCTGATAGTATCTTGCTTGTTTATGTTGATTGTAGATAGATGGCTCGTGCTGTTGTTCCGTTGAATTTTAATGCGTTCCTTGAGAAAGCAAAGTTGAAAGATGATGGTAGCAATTACACGGACTGGGTCCGTAACTTGAGGATTATCCTCATTGCTGCACAGAAGAATTACGTCCTGGAAGCACCGCTAGGTGCCAGGCCTGCTGCTGGAGCAACGCCAGATGTTATGAATGTCTGGCAGAGCAAAGCTGATGACTACTCGATAGTTCAGTGTGCCATGCTTTACGGCTTAGAATCGGGACTTCAACGACGTTTTGAACGTCATGGAGCATATGAGATGTTCCAGGAGTTGAAGTTTATATTTCAAGCAAATGCCCGGATTGAGAGATATGAAGTCTCCAATAAGTTCTATAGCTATAAGATGGAGGAGAACAGTTCTGTCAGTGAGCATATACTCAAAATGTCTGGGTATAATAATCACTTGATTCAATTGGGAGTTAATCTTCCGGATGATTGCGTCATCGACAGAATTCTCCAATCACTGCCACCAAGCTACAAGAGCTTCGTAATGAACTATAATATGCAAGGGATGAACAAGACTATTCCCGAGCTCTTCGCAATGCTGAAAGCTGCGGAGGTAGAAATCAAGAAGGAGCATCAAGTGTTGATGGTTAACAAGACCACTAGTTTCAAGAAAAAGGGCAAAGGGAAGAAAAAGGGGAACTTCAAGAAGAACGGCAAGCAAGTTGCTGCTCAAGAGAAGAAACCTAAGTCTGGACCTAAGCCTGAAACTGAGTGCTTCTACTGCAAGCAGACTGGTCACTGGAAGCGG
Source organism: Triticum aestivum (assembly GCF_018294505.1). Taxonomy (NCBI): domain Eukaryota; kingdom Viridiplantae; phylum Streptophyta; class Magnoliopsida; order Poales; family Poaceae; genus Triticum; species Triticum aestivum. The sequence goes on from NC_057795.1 coordinate 444,323,945, forward strand.
AACTGCCCCAAGTATTTGGCGGATAAGAAGGATGGCAAGGTGAACAAAGGTATATGTGATATACATGTTATTGATGTGTACCTTACTAGAGCTCGCAGTAGCACCTGGGTATTTGATACTGGTTCTGTTGCTAATATTTGCAACTCGAAACAGGGACTACAGAATAAGCGGGCACTGGCAAAGGACGAGGTGACGATGCGCGTGGGAAACGGTTCCAAAGTCGATGTGATCGCAGTCGGCACGCTACCTCTACATCTACCTTCGGGATTAATATTAGACCTAAGTAATTGTTATTTGGTGCCAGCGTTGAGCATGAACATTATATCTGGATCTTGTTTAATGCGAGACGGTTATTCATTTAAATCAGAGAATAATGGTTGTTCTATTTATATGAGTAATATCTTTTATGGTCATGCACCCTTGAAGAGTGGTCTATTTTTATTGAATCTCGATAGTAGTATATTCATAATGTTGAAGCCAAAAGATGCAGAGTTGATAATGAAAGTGCAACTTATTTGTGGCACTGTCGTTTAGGTCATATCGGTATAAAGCGCATGAAAAAACTCCATACCGATGGACTTTTGGAACCACTTGATTATGAATCACTTGGTACTTGCGAACCGTGCCTCTTGGGCAAGATGACTAAAACACCGTTCTCCGGTACTATGGAGAGAGCAACAGATTTGTTGGAAATCATACATACCGATGTATGTGGCCCGATGAATATTGAGGCTCGTGGCGGATATCGTTATTTTCTCACCTTCACAGATGATTTAAGCAGATATGGGTATATTTACTTAATGAAACATAAGTCTGAAACATTTGAAAAGTTCAAAGAATTTCAGAGTGAAGTTGAAAATCATCGTAACAAGAAAATAAAGTTTCTACGATCTGATCGTGGAGGAGAATATTTGAGTTACGAGTTTGGTGTACATTTGAAAAACTGTGGAATAGTTTCGCAACTCACGCCACCCGGAACACCACAGCGTAATGGTGTGTCCGAACGTCGTAATCGTACTTTACTAGATATGGTGCGATCTATGATGTCTCTTACTGATTTACCGCTATCATTTTGGGGATATGCTTTAGAGACGGCCGCATTCACGTTAAATAGGGCACCATCAAAATCCGTTGAGACGACGCCTTATGAACTGTGGTTTTGCAAGAAACCAAAGTTGTCGTTTCTTAAAGTTTGGGGCTGCGATGCTTATGTGAAAAAGCTTCAACCTGATAAGCTCGAACCCAAATCGGAGAAATGTGTCTTCATAGGATACCCAAAGGAAACTGTTGGGTACACCTTCTATCACAGGTCCGAAGGCAGAACATTCGTTGCTAAGAATGGATCATTTCTAGAGAAGGAGTTTCTCTCGAAAGAAGTGAGTGGGAGGAAAGTAGAACTTGACGAGGTAACTGTACCTGCTCCCTTTCTGGAAAGTAGTTCATCACAGAAAACTGTTTCAGTGACACCTACACCAGTTAGTGAGGAAGCCAATGATAATGATCATGAAACTTCAGATCAAGATACTACTAAACCGCGTAGATCAACCAGAGTAAGATCCGCACCAGAGTGGTACGGTAATCCTGTTCTGGAGGTCATGCTACTAGATCATGATGAACCTACGAACTATGAAGAAGCGATGGTGAGCCCAGATTCCGTAAAATGGCTTGAAGCCATGAAATCTGAGATGGGATCCATGTATGAGAACAAAGTATGGACTTTGGTTGACTTGCCCGATGATCGGCAAGCAATTGAGAATAAATGGATTATTAAGAAGAAGACTGACGCTGATGGTAATGTTACTGTCTACAAAGTTCGACTTGTCGCAAAAGGTTTTCGGCAAGTTCAAGGAATTGACTACGATGAGACCTTCTCACCCGTAGCGATGCTTAAGTCCGTCCGAATCATGTTAGCAATTGCCGCATTTTATGATTATGAAATTTGGCAAATGGATGTCAAAACTGCATTCCTGAATGGATTTCTGGAAGAAGAGTTGTATATGATGCAACCAGAAGGTTTTGTCGATCCAAAGGGAGCTAACAAAGTGTGCAAGCTCCAGCGATCCATTTATGGACTGGTGCAAGCCTCTCGGAGTTGGAATAAACGTTTTGATAGTGTGATCAAAGCATTTGGTTTTATACAGACTTTCGGAGAAGCCTGTATTTACAAGAAAGTGAGTGGGAGCTCTGTAGCATTTCTGATATTATATGTGGATGACATATTACTGATTGGAAATGATATAGAATTTCTGGATAGCATAAAGGGATACTTGAATAAAAGTTTTTCAATGAAAGACCTCGGTGAAGCTGCTTACATATTAGGCATTAAGATCTATAGAGATAGATCAAGACGCTTAATTGGACTTTCACAAAGCACATACCTTGACAAAATTTTGAAGAAGTTCAAAATGGATCAAGCAAAGAAAGGGTTCTTGCCTGTGTTACAAGGTGTGAAATTGAGTAAGACTCAATGCCCGACCACTGCAGAAGAAAGAGAGAATATGAAAGATGTTCCCTATGCATCAGCCATAGGCTCTATCATGTATGCAATGCTGTGTACCAGACCTGATGTGTGCCTTGCTATAAGTTTAGCAGGGAGGTACCAAAGTAATCCAGGAATGGATCACTGGACAGCGGTCAAGAACATCCTGAAATACCTGAAAAGGACTAAGGATATGTTTCTCGTATATGGAAGTGACAAAGAGCTCATCGTAAAAGGTTACGTTGATGCAAGCTTTGACACTGATCCGGATGATTCTAAATCGCAAACCGGATACGTGTTTACATTAAACGGTGGAGCTGTCAGTTGGTGTAGTTCTAAACAAAGCGTCGTAGCGGGATCTACATGTGAAGCGGAATACATAGCTGCTTCAGAAGCAGCAAATGAAGGAGTCTGGATGAAGGAGTTCATATCCGATCTAGGTGTCATACCTAGTGCATCGGGTCCAATGAAAATCTTTTATGACAATACTGGTGCAATTGCCTTGGCAAAGGAATCCAGATTTCACAAAAGGACCAAACACATCAAGAGACGCTTCAACTCCATCCGGGATCTAGTCCAGGTGGGAGACATAGAGATTTGCAAGATACATACGGATCTGAATGTTGCAGACCCGTTGACTAAGCCTCTTCCACGAGCAAAACATGATCAGCACCAAAGCTCCATGGGTGTTAGATTCATTACAGTGTAATCTAGATTATTGACTCTAGTGCAAGTGGGAGACTGAAGGAAATATGCCCTAGAGGCAATAATAAAGTTATTATTTATTTCCTTATAATCATGATAAATGTTTATTATTCATGCTAGAATTGTATTTACCGGAAACATAATACATGTGTGAATACATAGACAAACAGAGTGTCACTAGTATGCCTCTACTTGACTAGCTCGTTAATCAAAGATGGTTATGTTTCCTAACCATGAACAATGAGTTGTTATTTGATTAACGAGGTCACATCATTAGTAGAATGATCTGATTGACATGACCCATTCCATTAGCTTAGCACCTGATCGTTTAGTATGTTGCTATTGCTTTCTTCATGACTTATACATGTTCCTATGACTATGAGATTATGCAACTCCCGTTTGCCGGAGGAACACTTTGGGTGCTACCAAACGTCACAACGTAACTGGGTGATTATAAAGGAGCATTACAGGTGTCTCCAAAGGTAGATGTTGGGTTGGCGTATTTCGAGATTAGGATTTGTCACTCCGATTGTCGGAGAGGTATCTCTGGGCCCTCTCGGTAATACACATCACATAAGCCTTGCAAGCATTACAACTAATATGTTAGTTGTGAGATGATGTATTACGGAACGAGTAAAGAGACTTGCCGGTAATGAGATTGAACTAGGTATTGGATACCGACGATCGAATCTCGGGCAAGTAACTTACCGATGACAAAGGGAACAACGTATGTTGTTATGCGGTCTGACCGATAAAGATCTTCGTAGAATATGTAGGAGCCAATATGGGCATCCAGGTCCCGCTATTGGTTATTGACCGGAGACGTGTCTCGGTCATGTCTACATTGTTCTCGAACCCGTAGGGTCCGCACGCTTAAGGTTACGATGACAGTTATATTATGAGTTTATGCATTTTGATGTACCGAAGGTTGTTCGGAGTCCCGGATGTGATCACGGACATGACGAGGAGTCTCGAAATGGTCGAGACATAAATATTGATATATTGGAAGTCTATGTTTGGACATCGGAAGTGTTCCGGGTGAAATCGGGATTTTACCGGGTTACCGGGAGGTTACCGGAACCCCCTGGGAGCCATATGGGCCATCATGGGCCTTAGTGGAAAGGAGAAAGGGGCAGCCCAAGGGAGCTGCGCGCCTCCCCCCTTCCCCTAGTCCTATTAGGACTAGGAGAAGTGGCCGGCCACCCCTCTCCCTCTTTCCCCCTTGGGAATCCTAGTTGGAATAGGATTGGGGGGGGGGGGAGTCCTACTCCCGGTAGGAGTAGGACTCCTCCTGCGCCACCTCCTCCTGGCCGGCGCCTCCTCCCCCCTTGGCTCCTTTATATACGGAGGCAGGGGCACCTCTAAACACACAAGTTGACACAAGTTGATCCACGTGATCGATTCCTTAGCCGTGTGCGGTGCCCCCTGCCACCATATTCCTCGATAATACTGTAGCGGAGTTTAGGCAAAGCCCTGCTGCTGTAGTTCATCAAGATCGTCACCACGCCGTCGTGCTGACGAAACTCTTCCCCGACACTTTGCTGGATCGGAGTCCGGGGATCGTCATCGAGCTGAACGTGTGCTCGAACTCGGAGGTGCCGTAGTTTCGGCGCTTGATCGGTTGGATCGTGAAGATGTACGACTACTTACTCTACGTCGTGTCATCGCTTCCGCAGTCGGTCTACGTTGGGTACGTAGACAACACTCTCCTCTCGTTGCTATGCATCACATGATCCTGTGTGCGCGTAGGAAAATTTTTGAAATTACTACGAAACCCAACAGTTTATATCATATTGCTTGAGTTTATCCCTCTACATCATGTCATCCTGCTTAATGCGTTACTCTGTTCTTATGAACTTAATACTCTAGATGCATGCTGGATAGCGGTCGATGTGTGGAGTAATAGTAGTAGATGCAGGCAGGAGTCGGTCTACTTTTTGCGGACGTGATGCCTATATACATGATCATGCCTAGATAACGTCATAATTATTCGCTTTTCTATCTATTGCTTGACAGTAATTTGTTCACCCACCGTAAAACTTATGCTCTCGAGAGAAGCGTCTAGTGAAACCTATGGCCCCCGGGTCTATCTCTTATCATATTTGCTTCCAATCTACTTCTATTTGCATCTTTACTTTTTTGCATCTATATTATAAAATACCAAAAATATATTTAACTTATCATATTATCTCTATCAGATCTCACTTTCGCAAGTGTCCGTGAAGGGATTGACAACCCCTTTATCGCGTTGGTTGTGAGTTCTTTTTTTGTTTGTGTAGGTTCGTGGGACTTGTTGAGAAGCCTCCTACTGGATTGATACCTTGGTTCTCAAAAGCTGAGGGAAATACTTACGCTACTGTGCTGCATCACCCTCTCCTCTTCGAGGAAAACCAACGCAAGCTCAAGACGTAGCAAGAAGGATTTCTGGCGCCGTTGCCGGGGAGGTCTTCGCTCAAGTCAAGACATACCAAGTACCCATCACAAACTCATCTCCCTCGCATTTACATTATTTGCCATTTGCCTCTTGTTTTCCTCTCCCCCACTTCACCTTTGCCATTTTATTCGCCCTCTCTTTCCCAATCTTCTTCTCTCTTTTTCGTTTGCCGTTTTCTATTTGCTTGTGTGTTGGATTACTTGTTGCCATGGCACAAGATAATACCAAATTGTGTGATTTCTCGAAAACCAATAATAATGATTTCCTTAGTACTCCGATTGCTCCTCTTAATGATGTTGAGTCTTGTGAAATCAATATTGCTTTGTTGAATCTTGTTATGAAAGATCAATTCGCCGGCCTTCCTAGTGAAGATGCCGCTACTCATCTAAACAATTTTGTTGATTTGTGTGATAAGCAAAAGAAGAAAGATATGGATAATGATATTGTTAAATTGAAGTTATTTCCGTTTTCACTTAGAGATCATGCTAAAGTTTGGTTTTCATCTTTGCCTAAAAATAGTATTGATTCTTAGAACCAGTGCAAAGATGCTTTTATCTCTAAGTATTTTCCTCCCGCTAAGATTATCACTCTTAGGAACGATATTATGAATTTTAAACAACTTGATCATGAGCATGTTGCCCAATCGTGGGAAAGAATGAAATTGATGATTCACAATTTCCCTACTCATGGTTTGAATTTATGGATGATCTTACAAAAAATTTATGCCGGTTTGAACTTTGCTTCTAGAAATCTTTTAGATTCGGCCTCCGAAGGCACGTTTATGGAAATCACTTTAGGAGATGCTACAAAACTTCTTGATAATATTATGGCTAATTATTCTCAATGGCACACCGAACAATCTACTAGTAAAAAAGTGCATGGTATAGAAGAAATCAATGTTTTGAGTGGAAAGATGGATGAGCTTATGCGATTGTTTGCTACTAAAAATACTCCTCTTGATCCCAATGATATGCCTTTGTCTACTTTGATTGAGAATAATAATGAATCTATGGATGTGAATTTTGTTGGTAGGAATAGTTTTGGAAACAATGCTTATAGAGGAAACTTTAATTCTAGACCGTGCCCTAGTAATTCCTCTAATAATTATGGAAATTCCTACAATAATTCTTATGGTAATTTTAATAAGATGCCCTCTGATTTTGAGAATAGTGTGAAAGAACTTATGATTTCTCAAAAGAATTTTAATGCTTTGCTTGAAGAAAAAATGCTCAAAGTTGATGATTTGGCTAGGAACGTTGATAGACTTTCGCTTGATGTTGATTCTCTCAAAGTTAGATCTTCTCCTCCTAAGCATGATATCAATGAGTCTCTCAAAGCAATGAGAATTTACATTTATGAGTGTAAGGAAAGAACCGCTAGATTGCGTGCTAAGAAAGAAAGCTTTATAAAAGCGTGTTCTTCTAGTTTCCATGAAAATAATGATGGGGATCTTAAAGTTATTGATGCATCTCCTATTAGATCTATGTTTTGCAATATGAATTTTGATGATTATGGGACTGATGATGAATCAACTTTGCCTAGAAGGCGTCCCAAAAATTTGGAGTCTTTAGGTCTTGATGCTAATTTTGGTAAAAGTAAGATTGGAGAGGTCACGACTTTAAATAGTATTGAACCCACTATCTCGTATTTCAAGGAATTTTATTATGATAATTGTTCTTTAAAAGGTTGTATTTCCTTGTTGCAATCTGTCGTTAATTCTCCACATGCTTATAGTCAAAACAAAGCTTTTACCAAACATATTGTTGATGCCTTGATGCAATCTTATGATGAAAAACTTAATTTGCAAGTTTCTATACCTAGAAAACTTAATGATGAGTGGGAACCTACTATAAAGATTAAAATTAAAGATTATGAGTGTTTGGCTTTGTGTGATTTGGGTTCTAGGTTTCCATGATCTTGATGATTGCTCTTTAAATTTGCACCTTGCGGATTCCACCATTAAAAAGCCAATAGGAAGGATCAATGATGTCCTTATTGTTGCAAATAGAAATTTGGTGCCCGTTGATTTTATCGTTCTTGATATAGATTGCAATATTTCTTGCCCTATTATTCTTGGTAGACATTTCCTTAGAATGATAGGCGCGATTATTGATATGAAGGAAGGGAATATTAGATTCCAATTTCCATTATAGAAAGGCATGGAGCACTTTCCAAGAAATAAAGTCAAATTACCTTATGAATCTATCATGCGAGCTACTTATGAATCAAGTGCCAAAGATGGCACCACTTAGATCTACCTTCGCTTTTATGCCTAGCTAGGGGCGTTAAACGATAGCGCTAGTTGGGAGGCAACCCAATTTTCTTTATGTTTTTTGTTTTTGATCCTGTTTAGTGTTAAATTTTGTTTCTACTTTATGTTTAGATGTGTTTTCATTTTTTATTTAGTGTTTGTGCCAAGTAGAACCTATAGGATAAACTATGATGATAGTTGATTTGATTCTGGTGAAAAACAGAAACTTTGCGCTCACCATAAAAAATTCAATAAATCACAGAAACGAGATATTGCATTGATCCTTTTTGCTTCTGTTCAATAAATAAATTTTTTAGGACTTTCTATTTTGGTAGGATTTTTAGAGTTCCAGAAGTTTGCGTTAGTTACATATTGCTACAGACTGTTCTGTTTTTGAAAGATTCTGTTTTCCGTGTGTTGTTTGCTTATTTTGATGCATCTATGGCTAGTAAAATAGTTTATGAACCATAGAGAACTTGTAATACAGTAGTTTTAACACCAATATAAATAAAGAATGAGTTCATTACAGTACCTTATGTGGTGGTTTTGTTTTCTTTCACCAACGGAGCTTATAAGATTTCCTGTTGAGTTTTGTGTTGTGAAGTTTTCAAGTTTTGGGTAAAGCTTTTATGGACTATGGAATAAAGAGTGGCAAGAGCCTAAGCTTGGGTATGCACAAGGCACCCCAAGATATTAAAGGATAGCCAAAAGCCTAAGCTTGGGGATGCCCCGGGAAGGCATCCCCTCTTTCGTCTTCGTTCATTGGTAATTTTACTTAGAGCTATATTTTTATGTACCACATGATATGTGTTTTGCTTGGAGCGTCGTGTATTATATTGGTCTTTGCTTGTTAGTTTACCACAATCATCCTTGATGTAACACACCTTTTCAGAGAAGCCTATTTGCTTAGAATTTGCTAGAATACTCTATGTGCTTCACTTATATCTTTTGAGCTTGATAGTTTTTGCTCTAGTGCTTCACTTATATCTTTTAGAGCACGGTGGTGGATTAATTTTGAAGAAATTGCTAGTCTCTCATGCTTCACTTATATTATTTTGAGAGTCTCTTAGAACAGCCTGGTATTTGCTATGGTTATGAATTGGTCCTAGAATGATGAGCATCCAAGTTGGGTATAATAAAAACTATCATAGGAAGTGAATTGGATGCTATGATCAACTTGATACTTGATGATTGTTTTGAGATATGGAGGTAGTGATATTAAAGTCATGCTAGTTGGGTGATTATGAATTTAAAGAATACTTGTGTTGAAGTTAGCAAGTCCCATAGCATGCACATATGGTTCAAGTTGTGTAACAAATTTGAAACATGAAGTGTACCTGGCTTGTGCATCCTTATGAGTGGCGGTCGGGGACGAGTGATGGTCTTTTCCTACCAATCTATCCCCTTAGGAGCATGCGTGTAGTACTTGATTTTTGATTACTTCTAAATTTTTGCAATAAGTATATGAGTTCTTTTGACTAATGTTGAGTCCATGGATTATACGCACTTTTACCTTTCCATTATTGCTAGCCTCTTTGGTACCGTGCATTGCCCTTTCTCACCTTGAGAGTTGGTGCAAACTTCGCTGGTGCATCCAAACCCCATGATATGATACGCTCTATCACACATAAACCTCCTTATATCTTCCTCAAAAAAGCCACCATACCTACCTATTTATGGCATTTCCATAGCCATTCCGAGATATATTGCCATGCAACTTTCCACCGTTTCGTTCATCATCATCATGACATACATTACTTTTGTCATGTTGCCATTGCATGATCATGTAGTTGACATCGTATTTGTGGCAAAGCCACCATGCATTATTTTCCATAGATGTCACTCTTGATTCATTGCACCATCCCGGTACACCGTCGGATGCATTCATATAGAGTCATATCTTGTTCTACTTTCGAGTTGTAATTCATATGTTGTAATCAATAGAAGTGTGATGATCATCATTATTAGAGCATTGCCCAAAAAGAAAAGAAAAGGAGAAAGGCCAAAAGAAAAGAAAAAGAAAAAAATAGAAAAAAGAAAGAAAAAAGAAAATAAATAAATAAAAGGGCAATGCTACTATCTCTTTTTCCACACTTGTGCTTCAAAGTAGCATGTTGTTCTTTATTGAGTCTCATATATTGTGCTTCAAAGTAGCAGCATGTTCTTCATGTAGAGAGTCTCATAGGTTGTCACTTTCATATACTAGTGGGAATTTTTCATTAAAGAACTTGGCTTGTATATTCCTATGGTGGGCTTCCTCAAATGCCCTAGGTCTTCGTGAGCGCAAGTTGGATGCACACCCACTAGTTTTCTTTTGTTGAGCTTTCATTCATTTATAGCTCTAGTGCATTCGTTGCATGGCAATCCCTACTCCTCATGTTGACATCAATTGATGGGCATTCCCATAGCCCGTTGATTATCCTCGTCAATGTGAGATTTTCTCCTTTTTTGTCTTCTCCACACAATCCCCAATCATATTCTATTCCACCCATAGTGCTATATCCATGACTCACGCTCATGTATTGCATGAAGGTTGAAAAAGTTTGAGATTATTTAAGTACGAAACAATTGCTTGGCTTGTCATCGGGGGTATAGAAGTTGGGAACATCTTTGTGTGACGAAAATGAAGCATAGCCTAACTATATGATTTTGTAGGGATGAACTTTCTTTTGCCATGTTATTTTGAGAAGACATGATTGCTTTGATTAGTATGCTTGAAGTGTTACTATTTCTTTTATCAATATGAACTTTTATCTTGAATCATTTGGATCTGAACATTCATGCAACAATAAAGAAAATTACATTGAGAATTATGCTAGGTAGCATTCCACATCAAATTTTTTTTATCATTTACCTACTCGAGGACGAGCAGGAATTAAGCTTGGGGATGCTTGATACGTCTCCAACATATATATAATTTTTGATTGCTCCATGCTATTATATTACCTGTTTTGGATGTTTATGGGCTTTATTTTATACATTATTATAATTTTTGGGACTAACCTACTAACCGGAGGCCTAGCCCGTATTGCTGTTTTTTTTGCCTATTTCAGTATTTTGAAGAAAAGGAATATCAAACGGAGTCCAAACGGAATGAAACCTTCAGGAGCGTGATTTCTGGAACGAACGTGATCCAGAGGACGTGGAGTGCAAGTCAAGAAACAACCGGTGCCTCCACGAGATAGGAGGGCGCCCCCCTTGTAGGGCGCGCCCCCTGTCTCATGGGCCCCTCAGGCGTCCACCGACGTACTTCTTCCTCCTATATAAGACTACGTACCCCGAAAGCATCCAGGAGCCACCTGAAGAAATATTTCTGCCACCGTAACCTTCTGTATCTGCGAGATCCCATCTTGGAGCCGTCGGCGGCGTTCTGCCGGAGGGGGAATCCACCACGGAGGGCTTCTACATCAACATCCTTGCCCCTCCAATGAGTTGTGAGTAGTTTACCATAGACCTACGGGTCCATAGTTGTTAGCTAGATGGCTTCTTCTCTCTTTTTGGATCTCAATACAATGTTCTTCCCCTCTCTTGTGACGAACTATTTGCTGTAATCTCTTTTTGCAGTGTGTTTGTCAAGATCCGATGAATTGTGGGTTTATGATCAGATTTATCTATGGATAATAATTGAATCTTCTCTGAATTCTTTTATGTGATTGAGTTATCTTTTCAAGTCTCTTCGAATTATCGGTTTGGTTTGGCCTACTAGATTGATCTTTCTTGCCATGGGAGAAGTGCTTAGCTTTGGGTTCAATCTTGCGGTGTTCTTACCCAGTGACAGAAAGGGTTGCAAGACACATATTGTATCGTTGCCATCGAGGATAACAAGATGGGGTTTATATCATATTGCTTGAGTTTATCCCTCTACATCATGTCATCCTGCTTAATGCGTTACTCTGTTCTTATGAACTTAATACTCTATATGCATGCTGGATAGCGGTCGATGTGTGGAGTAATAGTAGTAGATGCAGGCAGGAGTCGGTCTACTTGTTGCGGATGTGATGCCTATATACATGATCATGCCTAGATAACGTCATAATTATTCGCTTTTCTATCAATTTCTTGACTATAATTTGTTCACCCACCGTAAAACTTATGCTCTCGAGAGAAGCCTCTAGTGAAACCTATGGCCCCCGGGTCTATCTCTTATCATATTTGCTTCCAATCTACTTTTATTTGCATCTTTACTTTTTTGCATCTATATTATAAAATACCAAAAATATATTTATCTTATCATATGATCTCTATCAAATCTCACTTTCGCAAGTGGCCGTGAAGGGATTGACAACCCCTTTATCGTGTTGGTTGCGAGTTCTTTGTTTGTTTGTGTAGGTTCGTGGGACTTGTTGAGAAGCCTCCTACTGGATTGATACCTTGGTTCTAAAAAACTGAGGGAAATACTTACGCTACTATGCTGCATCACCCTCTCCTCTTCGAGGAAAACCAACGCAAGCTCAAGACATAACAGACACCAAATGGGTGCCCAATACACTATGCCACGTACCTACCGCATCACAGCCCATCCCGAGGGTCAGCGCTGTGCACGGCCTCCAGTATACTACAAACACCAGAAACTACTTGCAACTCCTAGACAGAGGACAAGGGCGGCTAATAAGTCGAGCGGGGTCATATATCAGGGCCCAATGCATGGTAGTAGATGAATCTTAAATCACACATACAGATCTCAGTTCTTAAGGACGGTTCCAATGAAACAACCCACCACGTACTCCTACATGGCCTCTCATCGATACCTTTACCAAATCGTGTTCAACACTTCACTCTCATCACCGACATAATCATTTCACTCTAGCCCATCACCCAGATGGACCAGACCTAACACGACTCTAAGCATAGCAGGCATAAGAAGGCCGGAACACAAACATGGCTCAGTCAACTCCTACACATGCTAGTGGGTTTCATCTAGTTACTGTGGCAATGATAGGTCATGAAGAGGAAATGAGTTCAACTACCGCAGCACACGGCAGTTTGAAGCGTTGTTGTCTTAAATGCAGTAACTGAGAGTAGGAGCGAGAACATGTGATTTTATCGATATGATCAAATGGTGGTTGCTTGCCTGGCAAATCGGTAGTCTGGTGATGTCCTTCGATTGGATATTCACAGTAATCCTCCGGAATAGAACCTACCATAGAGAACACACCGGTAACATAATTAATACACGGCAATATGCAACAATATGATGCATGAATATGACATGGCAAAATGAGTGTGTTGGGCTAATGCAACTATAACCAGATGGGTTTGAGCCATTTTGAACCAAAGGTTCAACCCCAAACTCATTTTATGATCTTAAATAGTGCCTTATAATGTTTTGCACTAAACCGCAAGGTTAACTTGCTTAAACATGCATGAAACCATTACAGATGGATAGATTGGATTTTTCTGATCATTTTTCATATATAACACTTTGCATTTGGAGTTCCAGATTAATTTCGATGAATTTTTGAAGTTAGCACTATTTTCTGGAATTTCCTGAATAAGAATAAATCCAGAAAATACATTACTGCGTCAGCATTGCATCAGCAAGTCAACTGGGCGGTCCAGATCAAACCTGACCAGTGGGACCCACTAGTCAGTGACACAGTTAGTTAACTAACTAATTAGTGGTTAACTAGTTACTAACCTAGGTTTGACTAAAGGGCAAGGCCCACATGTCAGTGACCCAGGGGGGTCAAATCCCTAGTCAAACTGGGTCAACTTGCCGGTGTTTAGCCGCCGGCGATGACCAGACACGGCGGAGGGTGTGGGTTTTGCACTCCGATGACCAAATGGACGGCAAAGACCACCTACGGGTAGGTGGGAGCAAACCGCGTCAAGGGGTGGTGGTGGTTGAGCTCGGGGTCACCGGAAATAACGCCAACAACGAGCTTGGCGGCTGCCGGAGATGATGTCGAACTCATTGAAGTAGTGAGCTTGGAGGCACGGTGCCAGCTCCTACGTGGCCTACATGGTGCGGCGAAGTTAGTGGACAGGGTGGTGAGGCCGTTGGGTGGCCGGAGCCACATCGGCGACGAGCTCAGGCGGCGGCGCATGCGGGTATGCTCATTGTGGTTGTTGCAGTGGATGGCAACGAGAACAGAGAGGAGGGGGAGAAGCAGGAGCTCACGATGGTCACGACAAGCTAGGCGGCGAGGTCGGGGACGAGGTGAAGCAAGCGAGACGACGAAAGGGATCTCCGGCGACAGTGAGGTGGAGCGAGATAGTTGCGGTGGCTCCGAGGTAAACGAGCGCTCGGGGCTCGGTCTGCTCGACGAAGCGGAGGACAGCGGAGCTCCTGGACACGGCGAGGCGACGTGGAGACGATGGTGGCCGCGACTACAACGGCGGTGCGGCTGCGGCTATGTCGGCCATGGGTGGGAGAGGGCGAGAGAGAGGAGCTGGTGGGAGAGTGAGGTGTCGAGGGGGTCGCGGCAGCGAGGTGGAGATCATCCACGCGTCCAGCAGCTCGGCGACAAGCAGGTGACGCCGTGGCAAGCTCGGGCGCGCCGACGCTCTGCTCTCTGCCTGCCTGGCAAGAGGAAGCAGCTGACTGGCCTCGGGCCAACACAGTGCTGGGCCGCCCGGTGGGCCTGCCAGCTGAGTTGGCCAGGTATGTGCTTTTCCTTTTATTTTTTGTTTTTCTTTTTCTTCTGTAACTTTGTGGCTTTTCTAAAAATACCTAGACACTCTCAAAAATCATGAAACTACTCATGGCTACTGTTTAGAATATATCCAACAGTAAATATTTTAGTTTATGATTATTTGGACATTTAAAATATTTTTATAGCATTTAAATGTCCAAATGCAATTAACATATGATTTAATCTAGTGACCTTATGATGTCCGAGAAAAGTGTGCACCATTTTTGTTAGAGGTTCTAGACCAAGGCAAAGATGATGAACATTTTAGAAGGGCATTTCAGGTTCATTGAAAAAGATTTTAGTAAACCCTAGTTGGATTAAGGAGGTGCTGGGGGTTCTTTCATCCCCATTTCAAAGTTTCTGAGAGAAGTAAACATGATGCAGTCACTCTAATGCATGTACTGACTAGGGTTGTGACAAAAAATCAACGTTCTCAATGTTTTGAAATTTCTTTAACAGGGAAACATGCACCCAGGGACACAGATATGATTTTGCAATCCATTTTGGTGCACATGTAGCTCAAATTTGAATTTTGCACATTAAGTCCCTAGGAAATCAATCAATGCGTAAAACAGGTCGAATGATCTCTGTTTTTTTAACTTTAACAAGAAACTCCTTTGATCTTATGTTCACTGCAGAAAAAGTTCGACATGTGTCCTCAGAGTGGATGTGGTGGTGCGGGATGTGTGTCTCTATGTGTGTGTGTGGGGGGGGGGGGTCCATCAGTACACTACTAGTAGCGAGCCTCCTGGGATTATTGATCATTTTGTGAGTCATGTGTATATGCCACCCCAAAGTCCTGAATTGGTTATTTAAAGCAATACATAACACTTTCATAGATACATGTTCGGGCCACATGCATGTATTGGTGGTTGATACGTCTCCGTCGTATCTATAATACATGATTGTTACATGCCAATATTATTCAACTTTCATATACTATTGGCAACTTTTTGTACTATTTTTGGGACTAACATATTGATCCAGTGCCCAGTGCCAGTTCCTGTTTGTTGCATGTTTTATGTTTCGCAGAAACCCAATATCAAACGGAGTCCAAACGTGATAAAAACGGACGGAGAATTATTTTGGAATATTTGGGATTTTCCGGAGGAAGAATCAACGCAAAACGGTGTCCGGGGTGGCCACGAGACAGGGGGGCGCGCCCACACCCCCTGGGCGCGCCTGGCACTCTCGTGGGCCACCCGTAAGGCGGTTGATTGCGTATGAGTAAGTAGGTTGTTTGCGTATGGGATAAAAGGGGACTTGATACTTCAATGCTATGGTTGGGTTTTACCTTAATGAATCTTTAGTAGTTGTGGATTCTTGCTAGAGTTCCAATCATAAGTGGATATGATCCAAGTAGAGAAAGTATGTAAGCTTATGCCTCTCCCTCAAATAGAATTGCAATAGTGATTACCGGTCTAGTAACATAGTCAATTGCTTAGGGATAATTCCACAACTCCTACCACCACTTTTCCACACTCGCTATATTTACTTTATTGCTTCTTTATCTAAACAGCCCCTAGCTTTTATTTATGTGCTCTTTATTATCTTGCAAACCTATCCTATCACACCTACAAAGTACTTCTAGTTTCATACTTGTTCTAGGTAAAGCGAATGCCAAGCGTGCGTAGAGTTGTATCGGTGGTCGATAGAACTTGAGGGAATATTTATTCTACCTTTAGCTCCTCGTTGGGTTTGACACTCTTACTTATCAAAAACCATTGTGATCCCCTACACTTGTGGGTTATCAGTGGTCCTCTCGGACACTCCCTCATGAGGTTAGCAGCGACGTGCACATTCGTTAGCCCGCAAAGGTTTTTAGCTTCCACCGACAATGAGAGGCATCGGACCAAAGGTGGATTCATCTTTGGCATGTGTGTTATGTGGTGAGATTCCATATCAAAGTTCGGACACGTGCATACACATGAGTCCCTCCCACCTGCTCGAAATGAGGGGGCCTATATACGCATCGTGAACCTCTGTGTAGTGCATGCATTTCCAGTTTGCGAAGCATGTGCCACGTCAAAGTTGTGCATTGGGTATTCAAACATCACACAACACACGACAACATGCATGCGGTGGTTGTCCTATGACATTCGCTTGCATGTGACTCTCTATGGGCCCGCGAGGTCTTCGTCGATCAATTGAACGTACAACAAGAGAGAGGTTAATTTGTCCAACAAGGAAGGTTCAGGTTAAAGAGGGGGCAATATGTATACTCTCTCTCGCTCTCTCTCTCTCTCTATATATATATATATATATGTGTGTGTGTGTGTGTGTGTGTGTGTGTGATAACCTCGCTCCATGTGGGAACTTTTCGGTTCCCAAGGCAGGTGCCACATCAAAGGTGTGCATTGGTATTCAAACATCACACAATAGCATGCAGGCGGTGGTTGCCCTATAGGAACTCACTCGCGTGCGGTGCTTCCATCGGTGGGCTTGCGAGGTTGTCCTCCATCACTTTGACCCAACGAGAGAGAGGCACATTTGATGAACAAGGAGGATTAATTCTTTTGGGGTTGTGTTAGGGTAGGAGTATATATATATAGTACGTGTCAAAGTGGGGATGGGACCAACATATACTAGGTGTCACACATGAACCTCACTCTGTGTGGGGACTTTGCGGTTTTTTAGGCAAATGCCACATCAAAGGTTGTGTATTAGGTATTCAAAACATCACAACCACACACCTCTCCATATATATGTTTTGGCACACATGCAAGCGATGGTGTTGTCCTATGGCACTCACCCACGTGGTTATCGGCGATGCTTCCATCTGGCGGCCCGCTTGGTCCATCACTTTCACCGACAACGAGAGAGGTTAGTTGTTTTAACTTATGAGGGGATAATTTTTTGTTTGTCTCACGATGTAGGTCATCATGTGAGATTACATATGTAATAGCGCATGTGTACACATGAATCCAACCCGCTGGATTGAGGGGTGGGGCAACCACACGACACGTCATGAACCTCTTGCTCTGTGTGGGGACCTGTGTGATTTTGAAAGCATGCACCACATCAATATTGTGCATTAGGTATTCAACACATATGCATGCATCACGCACCTCCATAAATATGTTTGGGATACATGCATGCTATGGTTGTTTTTGGACACTCTCTGAGGGGGTCCTGGACTAGGGGGTGTCCGGATAGCCGGACTATCATCGTCGGCCGGACTCCAAGACTATGAAGATACAACATTGAAGACTTCGTCCCGTGTCCGGATGGGACTTTCCTTGGCGTGGAAGGCAAGCTTGGCGAGACGGATATGTAGATCTCCTACCATTGTAACCGACTCTGTGTAACCCTAGCACTCTCCGGTGTCTATATAAACCGGATGGCTTTAGTCCGTAGGACGAACAACAATCATACCATAGGCTAGCTTCTAGGGTTTAGCCTCCTTGATCTCGTGGTAGATCTACTCTTGTAACACACATCATCAATATTAATCAAGCAGGACGTAGGGTTTTACCTCCATCAAGAGGGCCCGAACCTGGGTAAAACATCGTGTCCCTTGTCTCCTGTTACCATCCGCCTAGACGCACAGTTCGGGACCCCCTACCCGAGATCCGCCGGTTTTGACACCGACATTGGTGCTTTCATTGAGAGTTCCTCTGCGTCGTCACCGATAGGCTCAATGGCTTCTTCGATCATCAACAATGACGCAGTCCAGGGTGAGACTTTCCTCCCCGGACAGATCTTCGTATTCGGCGGCTTTGCACTGCGGGCCAATTCACTTGGCCATCTGGAGCAGATCGAAAGCTACGCCCCTGGCCATCAGGTCAGATTTGGAAGTTTGAACTTCACAACTAACATCCGCGGGGACTTGATCATCGATGGATTCGAGCCACAGCCAAGCGCGTCGCACTGTCACGATGGGCATGATTTAGCTCTGCAGCCGGACAGTACCCTGGAGGCCGCACTCGAGTCCGCTCCAATCTTTAATTCGGAGTCGGCTGCGCAGATCGAGGACGGATGGCTAGACGCCGCCTCGGGGACTGCAACCTCTACGGCGATAGAGCCGAACACTGCCCTTGTCCCTCATGAAGCTCGTGACTCCGAGGTGCCGGACTCCTCGCCGGACTCCGAACCTCCCGCGCCCCCTCTGATCCAATCCGACTGGGCGCCGATCATGGAGTTCACCGTGGTGGACATCTTTCAACACTCACCTTTCGGCGACATCTTGAGTTCGCTAACGTATCTCTCGTTATCGGGAGAGCCCTGGCCGGACTGCGGTCAGGACGGTTGGGATGCGGACGACGAAGAAATTCAACGACCACCCACCACCCACTTAGTAGCCCCTGTCGACGATCTAATCGACATGCTCGACTACGACTCCGAAGACATCGACGATATGGACGATGATGCCGGAGATGACCAAGAACCAGCGCCTACCAGGCACTGGAAGGCCACCTCATCATATGACATATACATGGTGGATATCCCAAAGGATGGGAATGGCGAAGGAACAGCGGAGGATGACCCCTCTAAGAAATAGCCCAAGCGCCAGCATCAGCGGCGCCGCTCTAAATCCCGCCACGGCAAGAATGAAGATTCCGGCACCGGAGATAATAACACCCAAGACAGTGCCGAAGACAACCCACTCCAGCAAGATTCAGCATAGGAGGACGGAGACGCCAGCCCTCATGAGAGAGTGGCAGAAGAAGAGGTAGAGGATTATATGCCTCCCTCCGGAGACGAGGCAAGCGTCGACAACGACGAATTCGTCGTGCCTGAGGATCCCGTTGAACAAGAGCGTTTTAAACGCATGCTTATGGCCACGGCAAACAGCCTCAAGAAAAAGCAGCAACAACTTAGAGCTGATCAAGATCTGCTAGCCGACAGATGGACTGAAGTCCTCGCGGCCGAAGAGCATGAGCTCAAATGCCCCTCCAAAAGTTACCCTAAAAGCAAGCTGCTCCCCCGATTAGAGGAGGAGGCGTATGAACCTGCATCACCAGCAGACAATACGACTGACCGACCACCCCGTGGTCGAGACAGAGAGGCCCCTAGGCCCTTCACTAGAACCGTACCCCGGCATCGCTCGAAAAGCACAAGGCCACTGGGAAACGCTCCGGACTTGCGAGATATATTGGAGGATAAGGCAAGACAATCAAGATCGATCTATGGATCGCGTGGGCGCCCCATGATACGTGACGACAACCGTCGCACCGGACACAGTAAGTCCGGCTGGGCCAAACAAAATAGACAAAGCTCTTTTGAGCTCCGTCGTGATATTGCCCAGTACAGAGGCGCCGCACACCCACTATGCTTCACAGATGAAGTAATGGATCATCAAATCCCCGAAGGGTTTAAACCCGTGAACATTGAATCCTACGATGGCACAACAGACCCCGCAGTTTGGATCGAAGACTATCTCCTTCACATCCACATGGCCCGCGGTGATGATCTTCACGCCATCAAATATCTCCCACTCAAGCTTAAAGGACCAGCCCGGCATTGGCTTAACAGCTTACCAGCAGAGTCAATCGGGAGTTGGGAAGACCTGGAAGCCGCATTCCTCGATAACTTCCAAGGCACGTATGTGCGACCACCAGACGCTGATGACCTAAGCCACATAATTCAGCAGCCAGACGAATCGGCCAGACAATTCTGGACACGATTCTTAACCAAGAAAAACCAAATCGTCGACTATCCGGATGCGGAGGCCCTCGCGGCCTTCAAGCATAACATCTGCGACGAATGGCTAGCCCGGTACCTGGGACAGGAAAAGCCAAAATCCATGGCAGCCCTCACATCACTCATGACCCGCTTCTGCACGGGTGAAGACAGCTGGCTAGCACGCAACAACAACCTCAGCAAAAATTCTGACAGTCCGGATTTGAAGGACCACAATGGCAGGTCGTGTCACAACAAAAACAAACGCCGCACTAACAGCGATAACAATGAAGATACGACAGTCAATGCCGGATTCAGAGGCTCTAAACCCAGTCAGTGGAAAAAGCCATTCAAAAGAACTACTCCGGGTCCGTCCAATTTGGACCGAATACTCGACCGCTCGTGCCAGATACACGGCACCCCCGAAAAACCAGCCAACGACACCAACAGGGACTGTTGGGTATTCAAGCAGGCAGGCAAGATAATTGCCGAAAACAATGACAAGGGGCTGCATAGCGATGACGAGGAAGAGACCCGACCGCCGAACAATAGAGGACAGAAGGGTTTCCCCCCACAGGTGCGGACGGTGAACATGATATACGCAACGCACATACCCAAAAGGGAGCGGAAGCGTGCACTCAGGGATGTATACGCGATGGAGCCAGTTGCCCCGAAGTTCAATCCATGGCCCACCTTCCCGATCACTTTTGACCGGAGGGACCACCCCACCAGCATCCGCCATGGCAGATTTGCCGCATTGGTTTTAGACCCAATCGTCGACGGATTTCACCTCACCAGAGTCCTGATGGACGGTGGCAGCAGCCTGAACCTGCTTCATCAGGATAGAGTGCGCAAAATGGGCATAGACCCCTCAAGGATTAAACCTACCAAAACGACCTTTAAAGGCGTCATACCAGGTGTAGAGGCTAATTGTACAGGCTTAGTTACACTGGAAGTGGTCTTCAGATCCCCGGATAACTTCCGAAGCGAGGAGTTAATCTTCGACATAGTCCCGTTCCGCAGCGGCTAGCATGCTCTGCTCGGACGTACCGCGTTCGCAAAGTTCAACGCGGTGCCACACTACGCATACCTCAAGCTCAAGATGCCAGGCCCTCGAGGAGTCATCACGGTCAACAGAAACACTGAACGCTCTCTCTGAATGGAGGAACATACAGCGGCTCTCGCGGCAGAAGTACAGTGCAGCCTCTTAAGGCAATTTTCGAGTCCGGCCGTTAAGCGACCGGACACGGCTAAACGCGCCCGGAGTAACCTACAACAAGACCACCTGGCACGTTCCGAGCACGCGTAGCAGTGCGGCCCCAACCCCAGCCCCTGCAAAACGTCAAGACAGGTCCTTCGCGTACACAATTACGCTTTGGAGATACCATGGGCATGGGGAGAGGGGCACGACCACGATAGGCCCAGAATGCGGCTCAACCACACCAGGGGCTCTCAAGTGAGTCGTTCTTTTTTTTCTTCTTTTTCCTTTTCATTTTTTCCTACAGGACTCCGTTCGTCAGAGGCCCTGTCCGGCAGCAGACCTGCCGAACTCACGATGGAATAGCCAGGGAAGGAGAAAGGCTACAACGAATATCTAGGTGGTCTCCATTACGAGCATTAAATCTGTTTTATGCACCATTCCGTAGCCTACCCTTGGAGGGGGACATGTTTAACAGTCCCATCCCTTGCTTATCGCACCATTTGTATCGTTCTGCACTTATAGAAGTTTTTCTTGAATAAGTAATGCAGCACCTTTTTGCTTCTAATTGCATTTCTCTTTTATACATATGTTCATTTATGACATTACGCATTTGTACATTTCGGTACGGCTAAATACACCAGGGGCTTATGTTTCCCGCATCATGGTGTGATAAGCCCGAACACTTTCACAAGTGCGGCACCCCGAACTTATAGCATTATATGCATCGGCTCCGAATCATGTCTTGGGTCAATAGTTGGGTTTGCCCGGCTCCCATGTTTTGGTACCTTACGTTCCGTTGTATCGGCTAAGGTAGCACTGGGAGAACCACTGCGATTGCGCCCCAGTTGAGCTGGGCGAGCGCCTCAGTGGAGAAAGCTAAAACTGACCGTCATGATGAGGCGAGAGTGGGTCGCTGTTCGAGAGGTTTTTTGCGAGTCCTTAAAGACTTATGCCGCTTAGAGCGAGGAGCCGACTTTGTCCGGCCCAGGCATGGATAGCGCCCCAAATTCGGCCTTCCGAAAACTAGGGGCTTCGCCAAAATTTAAAATTATAGAATTCTATGGCTAAGTGAGAGTGTTCAAGCATTATAAGTCCGGTTGCCTTGTTCATTGTGTTGAGCGCCTCCCTAGATGGACCCAAATATGGGAACAAGAGTGCTCAAGTTTATCCCAAACACCCCAGCACTTGTGGCATGGGGGCTGAAGCCAACGACTTGCCATCTCTCAGATTTGATAAACAGCCGCAGAGAAGGTAATATTTTAAATTAAAAAGCGTTGCTTAGCGCATATGAACTAAGTTTTTCAGCGCACAGGATAACAAAATGCGAGTCTACTCAAATATTACATCTTTGGAGCACTCGCCCGCAATAGTGCGGGCACCCTTCAGCACACTCTTATAATACATCTCGGGCATGTGATGCTCCTTGCCCTGCGGTGGCGCGTCCGTCACAAGCTTCTGGGCATCCATCTTGCCCCAGTGCACCTTTGCACAGGCAAGGGCCCGACGGGCACCTTCAATACAGGCGGAGTGCTTGATGACTTCAACCCATGGACACGCATCCACCAGCCGCCGCACCAGGCTGAAGTAGCTCCCAGGCATGGCCTCCTTCGGCCATAGCCGAACTATGAGGCCCTTCATGGCCTGTTCGGCCGCCTTGTGGAGCTCGACCAGCTGCTTCAGCTGGTCGCTAAGGGGCACCGGATGTCCGGCCTCAGCATACTGAGACCAGAAGACCTTCTCCATCGAGCTCCCCTCCTTGGCCCGGTAGAACGCGGCAGCATCGGACACGCTGCGAGGAAGATCTGCGAACGCTCCTGGAGAGCTCCGAATTCGGGTAAGCAACAGGTAATTAACACTCACATGCTTACTTTGCATGAAAAATGCCTTACCCGCTGCTATTTTCTTCAACGTTTTGATTTCTTGGAGGGCCTTGTAGGCTTCGGCCTTAGCGGCTTTGGCACTCTCAAGATCCGTTGCAAGCTCAGACTCTCGAGTCTTCGAGTCACGCTCCAGGCTCTCATGCTTTTTCACGAGATCCTGGAGCTCTTGCTATACCTCCGCCACCCACGCCTCCTGCTTCTCTCACTCGGTGTGCTCCGCGGTCGCATTACATTCAGCCGCGGCCACCGCCTCCTTCAGGGTAGCCACCTCGTTAGTGGCCCCTGCAATACCCATGTTATCCTTATCATTCTTTTTGCAACCAAAATCCTTTTCTGTAAGGTACAACTTTAATAAGGTCTTACTCACCTTCCTTGTCCTCAAGCTGCTTCTTGGCACGGCCGAGCTCGTACTCGGACCGCTCGAGGCTTTGCTTCAAAGTATTGACCTTCGCAGTCAGTGCGGCAGAGGTCAGTAGCGTAGCTTGCAATCCCATATTGACATATTTTATGACTCCTGCGTATATCTTCTTAGATCCTCAGTCCGGCTTTTCTTTCCGAACACCAAACCGAGCATCAGGGGCTACTGTCTATGCGGTACTATTTTACATATATCAAACTTCTTACCTCAAAGCCTGTTAGAAGGCTCCTGCAGGCTTCGGTCAGCCCGCTCTTCGCGAGATGCACCTTCTGAATCACCGCACTCATAACAGTGCGGTGTTCCTCTTTGATGGAGGCGCCTTTGAGCGCCTCCAGCAAGCTATCCGCCGCCTCCGGTTGGACGGAGGCTGCCGGCATCACGGTCTTGCCCTTCTTGCGAAGGGGCCGCCCGCCGGACTCCGGAGCCACTATGGGTTCCGGGGCCGAGTCCGGTGCAAAGTCCGGGAGGTTGTCCTGCGACACCTCCGGGGCCTCCTCCTCCTGGTGGGTCCCTTCCCGGGACCCAACCTCGGCATCGTCCGTGTCATGGGGGGTGGAGGAGGTCGGAAGAGAATCCATATTCGACGCACCTAAGGACCTGCTCGACGAAGCGGGAAGATCATCCTTGGGCGGACTGCAGGGTTGTATGCGGCATTAGAAGGACATTATGTGGCGAAAAAATCATGAAGTTATTCGGGAGTCCGATACTTACGATCTCGCCAGGGGCTTGGCCCTTGGGGGCCAGTCCTCGTCGTCGTCACTGACGTTGGCAGAGCAGTCCGGGGAAAGAGTTTTTCCCTTCTTGGAACCTTCGGCCTCCCTCGTTGGGGAGGCCTTCCTTTTCGTCCCTCCCCCCGCTGGGGGAGAGGCTTTCTTCTTGTCCTCCTCGCCTTTGTGAGGGGAGTCAGCCTCGGAGTCATCATCCGATAACACCTGAAAACGGGAGCTCTTTCGAGTACCCGTGGCCTTCTTCTTGGCCTTCTTCTCCGGCACCACATGGGGTGCCGGAGCCAGCATCCCCAACAAGCGGGCGTCCGCTGGGTCCTCTGGCAATGGGGCCGGACAGATAGTCTGTTCGACCTTCTTCAGCCAGTCCTATCAAAGGAAAAGGGAGTTTAGATCCCGCATAGAGTCAAACTATGGAAAACAAGCATCCCATAAAGGACAAAATCACTTACCTCGTCAGCTGGACGCTGCAAGCTGAATCCGCGATCTTCGGTAGCGGATGCGGGAGCCTCGGCGCCCTTGAACAGCACCTTCCAGACATCTTCGTACGTAGTGTCGAAGAGCCCGCTCAAAGTCTGGTGCTGCGCCGGATCGAACTCCCACATGTTGAAGCCCCGTCGTTGACACGGGAGAATTTGGCGGATGAGCATGACCTGGACTACGTTGACAAGCTTGAGCTTCTTGTCCACTAGCTTTTGGATGCAGGGTTGGAGTCCGGTCAGCTCCTCCGAATCGCCCCATGTCCGGCCGCTCTCTTTCCAGGAGGTGAGCCGTGTGGGGATGCCAGATCTGAATTCGAGGGCCGCTGCCCATTCGGGATCGCGCGGCTCAGTGATGTAGAACCACCCCGATTGCCACCCCTTAATGGTTTCCACGAAAGTGCCCTCAAGCCAAGTAACATGGGACATCCTGCCCACCATGGCGCCTCCGCACTCCGCTTGGCTGCCCTTCACAACCTTCGGCTTGACACTGAAGGTCTTGAGCCACAAGCCGAAGTGGGGCTGGATGCAGAGGAAGGCCTCACACACGATGATAAACGCCGAGATGTTGAGAATGAAATTCGGGGCCAGATCATGGAAATCCAGGCCGTAGTAGAACATGAGCCCCCAGACAAAGGGATGGAGTGGGAAGCCCGGTCCGCGGAGGAAATGGGGAAGGAATACTACCCTCTCATGGGGCCTGGGGGTGGGGATGAGCTCTCCCTCATCGGGGAGCCGGTGCGCGATGTTGCTGGACAAATATCCGGCGCTGCGCAGCTTCTGGATCTGCCCCTCCGTGACGGAGGAGGCCATCCACTTGCCTCCCGCTCCGGACATATTTGGAGAAGGTCGAGGTGAGATGTGCGGACTTGGGTGCTGGAGCTCGAGTTCGCGGAGATGGATAAGCCAAGGAGAAAGAAGGCGCGGGTAAAAGGGTTGGATCTTTATCCCCTTATATGGGCGGACAAAAACATGTGTCCCCACCGGCCTGATAAAACTCGCTTATCTCCCAAGCGCCGCAATCAATGGCGTGGTTGGGTTACCCATGTCCGTATTGATGGGAATCCCGGAATAAGGGGAACACGATCTCTGCTTCGACAAGACGTGCCAAGGAAACCGCTTCGCTAAACGGGCTGAGGTGGTACAATAAAAACAATTCAAGTAAAGGCTTGGTAGTGGTGTGACGTCACGCCACCAAATACGTCAGCAGATTGAACTTGTGTAATATTATTCTCTCTATGGTGGTATGTGGAATTTATTTTGCAGAGCCGGACACTATCCTGGTGTTCACAATCTTCCATAAATTATTCGGAGGAGGAACCCGCCTTGCAATGCCGAAGACAATATGCACGTCGGACTCGTCGTCATTGAAGCCTGGTTCAGGGGCTACTGAGGGGGTCCTGGACTAGGGGGTGTCCGGATAGCCGAACTATCATCGTCAGCCGGACTCAAGGACTATGAAGATATAAGATTGAAGACTTCGTCCCGTGTCCGGATGGGACTTTCCTTGGCGTGGAAGGCAAGCTTGGCGATACGGATATGTAGATCTCCTACCATTGTAACTGACTCTGTGTAACCCTAGCCCTCTCTGGTGTCTATATAAACCGGATGGCTTTAGTCCGTAGGATGAACAACAATCATACCATAGGCTAGCTTCTAGGGTTTAGCCTCCTTGATCTCGTGGTAGATCTACTCTTGTAACACACATCATCAATATTAATCAAGCAGGACATATGGTTTTACCTCCATCAAGAGGGCCCGAACCTGGGTAAAACATCGTGTCCCTTGTCTCCTGTTACCATCCGCCTAGACGCACAGTTCGGGACCCCCTACCCGAGATCCGCCGGTTTTGACACCGACACTCTCACTCGCTTGGTTATGGGCGGCAAGCCTATATATATATTCGTGGGCCCGCATGTATGTCCATCATTTTAACCAACGACGAGAAAGGTTACCACGGTGGATTCTTCTTCTCTGGTTCGTGTTACCATATAGTAGGTCTATCATTGTAGTCCTAGTTAATTTTGAGCGCATGCATGCTATGCATCATGAACCCTCGAACAGTGTGGGGATTTTACGGTTCCAAAGCATGGCGCTACATCAAATTTGCGCATTGCATATTCAAACACCACTTCCATACACATAATTGGGCCACATGCACAGAGTGGGTTTTGTCTTCAAATAGTACTCCCTCGCGAGTTTATCGGTGACAAGCCAGCCCATTTTGCGGGGCCATGTGGACGTCCATCGCTTTGACCAACAACGAGCGAGAGAGGTTATATGATCAAGTTAGACTGTGTTTGGTCCATGTTACAGTACGTCTTGGTGAGATGCCCTCCCCCGCCCGACACATGTGGGGGGGGGGGTACTTAGCACAAGCCGCAACCTCCGTGGGGTCGGGGAAGTCCGGCTATTTTGGGAGGTACACGTGCGACATCAAAGTTGCGAATGGTAGTTAAATATCACACCACATCCATTTCGTACATAGAGTATAGGGCCACCCGCAGGTGGTTCGTATGTGGTTTCACCCATCTCCCGCCACAACACACATTTGTGGGTCATCACACGGTCCACCTTTGTCCGGAAGCAAAAGGGGAAGTTTGACCATATATATGATGGACTCCTATAGGTTTTGTGTTATGATAGGGTGAGATTTCAAACCTAACTATCTGGGGGCATGCATTCGTAGCTAGGATTCCCTTACCGCCGACACGGAGTGGGGTTCGTAGGGGGTGGCTTACTAGCAATACTGTGCACTTTGTGCGACAGGTGCCACATCAAAGTTGTGCATTGGGTATTCAAACATCAAACCACCCTTTTCATACATATATTTGGTCCACATGCAAGTGTGTTCATGTTCTGACCCTTTCACGCGTTATTCTTTTTGCCAAATTTATAAACAGCACACGTGTTGGATGTATAAACCATCTACGATTGGGTACACAATAGACATGGTACGGTCAGACTATCCGTGTGACATGCTCATGCCCCTGTAGGTAACTCACATCAGCAGAGTAGATTGAGCTCCACGAGGCTTGCCTCTCGCTCTCAAAAATATCTACTGCCTCGTGATCTCAAAAATATCTACCGCCTGGATGGTTTTTATGTTTGATAGCACACGATTAGTATGTGTGGACCGTGTGCGATGTCTATTACTCCTGCTCTGCTTCAATCCCTTGATTCAAATTTTTAGTAGCCCCGCCTTGTTACTCCCGCCTCTCCATCCCCAATATCGAAAATATCTGCTCTCCCTTGATTCAAATTTTCAGTAGCCCCGCCTTGCTACTCCCGCCTCTACATCCCTGGCAATCTCAAAAATATCTACTCGCCCTTGATCCAAATTTTCAGTAACCCAGCATTTTACTCCCGCCTAGTAAAATTTTTCGTTGCCGCGGTATTTCCTAAAACACCACCTTGCCCCCCTCCACACACACCACAAACTCCCCAAAATCTCCGCTCACACAGACACACACCACCCCTCCCTCGCTCGGAACCATTGGTAGGTCGTCACTGCCCCCGCCTCCATCCTCAACCTCTGCATGTGTGCCGGGGAGCTCGAGGAGCCAATGGCCAGAAAGAGGTTTATCGCGGCCTCTTCGCCCGACGCAGGCGAGGTGGCCGCCGAGGTGTCCCCGTCGTCCTCCGTAGGCTCTTTATCGATCCGCCCGCCGCCACGCCCCAACGCCGGTTCGACCTCCCTCGTGCCCGACCGCCGATGAGGTCCTACCTCGAGGTTCGGCAGCGGCAGTGGGGGACGTGGGTCGCCGAGATTACGGATCGGGAGACCCACACCCATCGGTGGCTCAGTAGCTTCCACATGGCCAAGCTCACGACAATGGAGTATGACCGTTGGCAGGTCCGCTACCATGGTGCAGCGCCTAGGATCAATTTCCCCTTCGGCACACGCCCGTTAACCTCGTTCCACTGGAGCCAGGGTGGTGAGCTCGGCTATGGGGTGGGAGGACTGCAAGGCATGGGAGTGCCTCGAGGCCGAGGCCGACGGTGAGGCCTACATGCAAGAGCTCCGCCGCAGCACCCGAAGCTCGTGGAGGTAGAGCGGGTGATCTTTGCTAGCGCACAGGGCGACGAGGTTATTGTTCTCTCCGCCAATGACGAGGTCGAAGGAGGCGAGGACGAGGTGCGGAGGGTGTCGAGGTGGGCGGCGAGGACGTGGAGACCGACATCGACGAGTGGAGCAGTGTCTTCCCTAACGACCCGATGATGGCACCGGCCCGGACCCGGATCGCGGCACACGGTACCTGACGAGGAAGGATTATCTCGACCTCCACTTCGACTAAAAGTAGTTTTGCTTAGTTTAAATTTATGTTTTATGTTCGGTTATGCAAAACTATCTATGTTTATGTTTGAATGCATGCTACTTTCGGTTGAACCTGCTTTGAACTTTATCGAATTAAAGTTTACAATGTTAAGTTTAGGGAATCGACTAGAAACGATGAGAAAATGTTGGTGTATATATATATCCACTAAGGGTTTTAGCCCGTTAAATTTTAAAGGATCAACTAGAGATGGCCTTACGCCTTGTTTATTTCAGTTCTTCACAATGTGATGCTCTATATGTGCAACTATTTGCCGTGTAGTTCAATTTCATCAATAACAATTTCAGCAATACCACTATGAATTTTGATATTTGGTTGCTATTAACGATGTTGCAGTTAACATGCCTTTTCGTGGCGATAGGCACGCTAACAAAGCAGGCACACGCGTGGCGGCATGCAGATCTTCATGGAAGCCTATCACATTACCAACACAGCAGCTGGTTGGCCAGCGTGGAGCTGCATGCCTCCTCGGCCCAGACGCGTGGCAGGGCGAGGGGAAGCGGCAAAGGACGGGACGGCCTCTGTTGCCATCCCCGATAAAGGGAGAGGACACGTAGGCGTCACAATAAATGCGCTTGTCCTACGTTGATCGAGCGATAAGCTCGAACCACTTTAGATTGCCACCTCATGTGTGCTACTGTGGCAACCCTTTTGTCTATAACAGGAGGCCTGAGGCACACAAAGACAGGATTCAGAAGGGATCCTAGTGATCCCATAGGTGATCGGTTTCCCCGACATCTTTGTCGCGCCACGTAGGGGGCGGTTGGTTGTGAGAATCTGGTCCGTTGGTTAGAACAGCATCGCCTTCGTCGCCATGGCTCCAAAGAAGAAGGCGAGCGGCAGCGCCTATGGCTGCAATGATAATCGGCATAGCGACCAAAAAGCTAAGTTATCTCGACTTTGAGTAATTCTCCCTGTTTTATGAGGTTATCAACTGCAAAGTTCTTAAGGAGGCGAGCCTGCCGTCTTGATGTGCCTAACAGGGTCGCCACTGACAACAACACGCAGTTCTCAAATAGCACCATTGTGTAGTACGTCCAAGATCTCGGTGGCAAGGACAAAAACTTTGGACAAGCTACGCGAGTACAGAAGGCGCTGGATTGATGAGTCGCCGGCGGTTCTCTGGCCGGTCAGCAATGCCAAATCGAGCCACCTGCCAGACACACTTCTCCCTCTTATACGGGGCAGAAGTAGTTCTCCCCACGAAACTCACATACAGGTCACCTCAAGTGCTCGCTCATGATGAGCTTGAGCAAGAGTGATTGCGGCAAGATGATGCAACGCTCCTTGAGGAAGATCGTCTTCGGGTGGCTGTGTGAGCTGTGCTATACCAGCCAACTTTGCACCGCTACCATAGCCGCAAGGTTCATGCCCGAAGCCTTGAGGAAGGCGACCTTGTTCTTAGGCACGTTTAGTCGGCCAAGAATTCTAGCAAGTTGACACCAAAGTGGGAAGGCCCTTATCGGGTAATACGAGTCACCAGGCCCAGTGCAGTCCGCCTGGGGACCGAGATGGTGTTCCGGTGAGCAACTCCTGGAACAGCAAACATCTTCGTATGTTTTACCCGTAAGGCACGGTTGCCGGGCCCCCCATCAGACCACCTTTTGTACAAGCCTTGCCGGCAAGGCATGTCACCCTTTGTACAAGCCAGGCGCAGATCCTGAGCAACAGATAAATAAATGAAGAGATATCGCCCTAAGTTTTAGCATGCATGCTAGGTCAAGTTTTTCTCTCTCTGTATTAGGGTCGATGGTGCTTAATAGTGACTAACCCCTAGCGCAGAGGTCGAGTGCGTGTCTTTCTGTCCCTTTCGGTCCTTATTGGTTTGCAGGCTGCCCAGGCGTTCCTGCCAAACCCTTTGGAGGAGAGGAGATAGATCGGCGTCCTAACCCCGGCAAGCCAAAGTTGCCGGGGGCTGCAACTTCAAGTATCCAACCATGGCAAGCCAAAGTTGTCGGGGCTACAGACTTAGATAAGTCTTTTTATCCCATGCTATGTACTTCCGTATGAAACTTGGACGTACGAAACTTTGTTCATTTTTATACCACTGTGCACCCTCTTTCCCGCGCCCAGAAATCCTTCTTTGGGCCGAAACTTGGTTGTAGTGTGATGGGAATGAAATAAACGAAGGGCCTAATCCTACTCCGCTCCTGCCCCTGCCGAGGGCATGAGTGTGCTATGGAGAGGGAGGACGGAAAGGTCTATTGCTAGGTGAAGATGTTTATCTTAAGATAACAAGGACTCGTTCCTTGGTGTGAGCCTCGCTCACGCACAAAAGAACCCGGCCAGCACCCTTTTCTCCATTAATACATTGTTTACAAGTACAATTCATACAGAATGTAAACATAAGCAAGGAATTGCGAAGTCTAAATTCAGCTAGTGCTCGCGGGCCTAAGATTTAAAAAGGAAAGAGATAAGGTGCCCGTAATCCCTTTCTTGTCCTTCTCCTCAGGAAGCGGACCAGGATAGCAGGAGGGCTAAAAGAGAACCTAGGCGAGGTATGAGCAGTAGAAGACACCAAGAGAACTTCTCGGCGGCCTTCGAGAAGAGGGTTGCTAATGTCGTTGCCGGGGAAGAAGCTGGAAGATGAGGCAGCGGTTCGCCAGTATGAGATGAAGGCGTTGATGCCATCGTACTCCGACTTGACGGTCCGCCACCCACCTTCCTCGTCCTCTCCGGTCTTCCACCTCCGGCCACCAAAAGCGGCGGCCTCGAGAAGTTCAAGGAGCTGGCCTGGGAGGCCACCGCCAAGAACTCCTCCCCCCCCCCCCCCCGGCAGATCGCTCTGTTGGGGAGGAGGCCAGGTGCAGATGATGGTGCTGCTGGCATCGCCCAGGGACGGTGTGTCTGACACCTATTCGGACCTGTCATCCTCCCGCCCACTACCCTCATCGTCGTTGTCGCTGTCCTCCTTGCCGTCGTCGCTTGAGGAAGAGCTCTCGTTGTCCGTCGAGCTCTCTGCACAGCACCCAAACCTATGTCCCGAGCGCCCGAAGACCTTGATAGAGAGCAGGTCGCTCTCCACTAGTTTGAAGTGAAGAACGTGCCCCTTCATCAAATAGTGGGCGCGTGCGAAGATTTCCCAACCCCGGCGAAGGAGCATCACATGAGGGACGGGGAACCTTGTGTTTGCCTACATGTCGCCATTGCAGCACCCCTTCATCACCCTTGCAAACGCGGAGGCGGACGCGGCTACATAGCAGCTCCTGCAACTGCAGGATGAACTCCAGCGCCGTGTCTCCAACATGGCCGCTCAACAAGGCAGGAAGAGACGAAGGCGGAGAAGGTGGCGCCGCGGATGCCCCTCTTCCATGCCCACCTCTGCCTCGACCACCTCGCCGACCACGGCCCCGTCCGACGCCTTCGCCTTGAGAATCTGGCTCTTCCTTGACCATCGCGGCCTTCTGGCGGGAGGAAGATCTAGTCGCCTCCGCAGAATGGCGACCATGGCCGCGCCCTCTCGGCGTGATGATGGATGGGGGACGGTGAAAGGAGAAGACACGAGAAGATGCCCCCCTCCTCCTCCTGGACCCCTTTTTATAGCCACACCAAGGAGACGGGAGGCTGGCTTTGCGCCTCTGAAAACCCCTTTCAAATCCCGCTCATTAAAGCCACTGATAACAAGCAAGGCTGTCGACCGCCCTCCCGCACCAATCAAAGGCGCATGGGTATCGGCCATGGTGCATTTTTCCATATCCCATGCGTCCGTCACCTTCCCTGCGCCATGCATGTGGTGTACGTTGCGAAAAAGGCGGGTGTAGGAGGAACATGGAGTAGCGGCTCCAAGATCAAGGAAGGGGAGGAGAGTTAATGAGCAGTGACTCCATGATTTGCCCCACTTTTTTGGGCGGAAATGGGCTGCCTCTTTACTATTCACCATGGGGTGACGCAAGCATGCTGCGATCACTCCACACATGGTCCACACGTCACGCGCACGACGTGAGATGTGGGGAAGCGCAACTGCCAAAGAGATCATGGCGGTTCGCCTCTGCCACGCCCACCCGCGCACTGCTTTGGGCCTGGCCCAACTACCCCTTGCGCTTATGTGTGGCCAGACCCGAGGGATCCTGTCGGTGTACAAAAGTATGGGTACTTCTGTACCCCTTACTCATGCACGGACGGTCGCAGCCACCCCTACAGCAAGGCTTGGCGGGGCAAAGGAAGACAACAGAAGGCAAGACAAGTACAAAGAATATCAAGACAGCCGCCCAGAGTAGCAAGCAGCAAGAGGCAAGCAGGGCCACGCCCGGCAACAAGCCTTGCCGAGGCGACCTGTGCAGCCCCTGGCAAGCCTCTTGATGGGGCAACTTGTGAAGAGACCGGCAAGGCCACCACCCTTGGGCTTGACAGCTCTGACCCCATTGACAATATTAAAGAGCAAGATTTGGAGAACACTTTCCTGGTAGCATGCGGCTCCTCGCGAAGATCGACAACCCACGGGTCCACGTGGGATCAAATTATGAAGACCCATGGCAAGACCCTTGCCAGGGACGACTCCAAGGCCCCGGAAAGCCTCGCCGGGGACGATCGCTGGGCCGCAGCCAGGCCCATGCTCGGCAGGGTTCCGCCACCTCACCACCACTCCAGCGCAGCGATAGGCTTGCCAACGAAGCAGGCGCCTGCGTGGCGGCATGTAGATCTTCGTGGAAGCCTATCACTTTGCTAACACAGCAGCTGGTTGGCCAATGTGGCGTTGCATACCTCGTGGGCCCAAACATGTGGCAGGGCGAGGGGGAGTGGTGAAGGATGCGACGACCTCTGTTGCCATCCCTGATAAGGCGAGATGACACGTAGGCATCACATTAAATGCGCCTGTCCTATGTTGATCGAGCGATAAGCTCGAACCACTATAGATTGCCACCTCCTGTGTGCCACTATGGCAACTCCTTTGTCTATAAAAGGAGGCCCGAGGCACACAGAGAGAAGATTCAGACTTTTGAACAAGGCGCACGCTGTAGCTAGTTCAAAAGCTCAAGAACACCCAGATAACCAGATAAACCGGGACTAGGGTATTACGCGTCTCTACGGCCCGAACCTGGATAAAAAACTCTCTGTGTGCTAACAACTCGACATGCTCTTCTTGCAACTACTCCCCCGCCGAACAGAGAAGGGATCCTAGTGACCCCATAGGTGATAGGTTTCCCTGACACTATTTTAGTGATCCAAGATCACATTGAGTCCATAGGAAAGCCAATACTATTAAAAGGGGATGAGGTGTTGGTTAATGGTTTGCTTGCTCAAACTGCTTAGTGATATTCTCCAAAACCCTCAGCCACTTTCTCACATCCACATATGTCCTAAACCTAAATGTCAAACTCGGCCCCACCGACTTTGTCTATCCGGTGCCACCGAGTTTCATCTTATTCAGCCACACCCAAACCCTAGTCACTTCGGTCTCACTGATGGGATCTTGGTCTCACCAAGATGGGCTTGCAAACTCACTGTTGCCTGTTGCAATAATTTCAGTCCCACCGAAATTAGTAACCGCTCCCACCAAGTTTGCTTGACCAATTCTCTCTTTGCTTATTACCAAAATTGGTCTCACCGAGTTTGAGTAATCGGTCAAACCGAGTTGAGGTTTTACCCTAACCCCTGCACATCGGTCCTACCGATATGACGATATCGGTCCCACCGAAAACTCTAACTTTCATATTTTGACCTGAATCGGTCTAACCGCGTTTGCTGATTCGGTCCCACCGAGTTTAGGAATCTGTGTGTCACGGCTAGATTTTGTGTGGAGGCTATATATACCCCTCCACCCATTCTTCATTCATGATGAGATCCATCAGAACGTGCCTACACTTCCACTACTCATTTTCTGAGAGAGAACCACCTACGCATGTGTTGATACCAAGATATTCGAATCCTACCATCTGAATCTTGATCTCTAGCCTTCCCCAAGTTGCTTTCCACTCAAATCATCTTTCCACCATAGCCAAATCTATGAGAGAGAGTTGAGTGTTGGGGAGACTATCATTTGAAGCACAAGAGCAAGGATTTCATCAACAACACACCATATATTACCTTTTGGAGAGTGGTGTCTCCTAGATTGGTTAGGTGTCACTTGGGAGCCTCCGTCAAGATTGTGGAGTTGAACCAAGGAGTTTGTAAGGGCAAGGAGATCGCCTACTTCGTGAAGATCTAACCTAGTGTGGCAAGTCCTTTGTGGGCGATGGCCAAGATGGTATAGACAAGGTTGCTTCTTTGTGGACCCTTCGTGGGTGGAGCCCTCCGTGGACTCGCGCAGCCGTTACCCTTCATGGGTTGAAGTCTCCATCAACGTGGATGTACGATAGCACCACCTATCGGAACCATGCCAAAAATCTCCGCATCTCCAATTGCGTTTCCACACTCCAATCCCATCCCTTTACTTTCTTGCAAGTTGCATGCTTTACTTTCTGCTGCTGATATACTCTTTGCATGCTTGCTTTAATTGTATTGTGTATGCTTGAAATTGTGTTAATCTACCACCTCAACTTGAAAAACTTAAAAAGTGCCAACTTTGTTTGTTGAGGGTCTAATCGCCCCCCTCTAGACACCTCTTCTTGATCCTTTCAATTGGTATTAGTGCTTTGGTCTCCATTGCTTTGGTTTAATCACCATTGGAGGAAGATGGATGAGTCTACTTTGGGGAGCCTTAGATGTAGAGTGCTTATGCTTGATGGAGAGTTCTTTAGTGAGTGGAAAAATGAGATGCTTAGTATTTTTCATGAATATCACTTGAACAAGTACATTACTACACCTTGTGAACCCCATGTTGATCCCTTGCATCCTACCCATGATGAGTCTCTTGACATGATTCGCAATCTTAGAACTATCAATCTTATCACTAGAGGATTACCTAGAAATTTGATTGGTCACTTGCCAACTCTTGATTGTTCTTATACTATCTGGAGATTTCTTGAGGAACGATTTCCTGACTATTCCTTGAAAAACTTAGATGAGATTCTTCACAAGTCTATTGCTTTGAATAAGATGAATCCCAATGATCCTAAGTTTGGAGATTGTTTATTTGAGGTTACCAATCTTATGTGTGCAAAGGAGATGTTGGAATCATTAGCAATATTATTTCCGAAGCTATTAGAATTCATAGAGATGAACATTGTCAAAATCATATATCTAATGAATCACTCTCTCTAGGAAATGATCATTTGCAAGATGATGTTGAACATGGATACTATGATGAGGATGAGGATGATGATAACGACTTTGATCTTGAAGAGTCTATGAGACAGTTTGGTCTTATGGCTAATCTTCGCGGCTACATGGTTGGAGGGAAGGAATGGGTCCTTGATAGTGGATGTACCGATCACATGACCAGAGATAATGATATGTTTCGTGAGCTTGCTGAAAACTACGGCCCTTGAAAGCATGTCACTTTCGGTGATAACTCAAAGGGTAAGGTGGTTGGCCTTGGTAAGGTGGCCATCTCACATGACACCTCCATACAAAATGTTATGCTCGTTGAATCTCTTGGCTATAATCTACTTTCTGTATCTAGCCTAGCTGACTTTGGTTTCAATGTCCTATTTACTAAAGTAGATTGCCAAGTGTTTCTAAGAGATAATCATAAAATGATCTTTACTGGCATACGCAGAGGTGATCTATACATTGTTGACTTCACTAAAAAGGCTCAACCTCGAGCTTGCTTAATTGCTAAATCTTCCAAAGGCTGGTTGTGGCATAGACGGTTAGGTCATGTGGGCATGCAAAACCTTTACAAGCTTATTAAAGGTGATCATATCCTTGGTGTAAAAGATGTCATATTTGATAAGGATAGACTTCGCAGTGCTTGCCAAGCAGGAAAACAGGTTGGAGGAAGCCACCCCACGAAGAACATCATGACCACGATAAGACCGCTCGAGCTACTTCACATGGATCTTTTCGGTCCCAACAATTACAAAAGTCTCGGTGGTAACTCATTTGGACTAGTCATCATTGAGGATTTTTCAAGATTTACGTGGGTGTTCTTTCTTGATGATAATCGCAGGTTCAAAAGATCTTCAAAAACTTTGCTAGGAAGGCCCAAAACCAATTTGAAGTGAAGATCAAGACGGTTCGCAGCGACAACGGGACGGAGTTCAAGAACGCCAATGTGGACACCTTTCTCGAAGAAGAAGGGATCTCACATGAGTTCTCGACTACGTATGGACCTCAACAAAATGGAGTTGTTGAGAGGAAGAACCGGACGCTCATCGAAACAGAGAGAACGATGCTTGATGAATACAAGACGCCAAAACACTTTTGGTCAGAAGCAATTGAGATAGCTTGTCATGCAAATAATCGTCTATATCTTCACAAGCTACTCGGCAAGACGGCATACGAGCTCCTCACCGGTAACAATCCCCAAGTTGGATACTTTCGGTTATTCAGTTTGAAGTGTTACATTCTTGACAAGCATCGTCGTTTGAAATTTGCTCCTAAGTCTCATGAAGGTTTCCTACTCGGTTATGGCTCAAACTCTCACACTTACCGTGTCTACAACAATTTCACCCGAAAGGTTGAACGGACGGAGATGTGAAGTTTGATGAATCTAATGGCTCGCTAGTAGAGCAATTGCCAATTGATGTAGGTGACAAAGATCCTTTGGAAGCAATCCAAGACTTGTGAATCAGCAAGATTCGCCCAACGGAGGTGAAGGAGAGTACTTCATTTGTCCAAGTGGAAGCCTCAACCGCACGCCAAGGTGAACCACAAGTTGACTTGGAGGCATCCACAAGTGGGACACGTCAAGACAATGAGAACGAGGATGTACAACAAGATGAACCTCGACGACCTCCTTCTCCACCTCCACGGAAGAACGACTACGCCAACAACAACAAAGAAAGACAAGAAGAAGAATGAGACAATGAAGAGGATGTTCCACTCAGACCCAAACAAAATCTATCACAAATTCGAGCAAGAGTCTCAAGAGATCATCCTGTCGAAGAAATCTTTGATGACATTCAAACCGGGAGAATTACTCGCTCTAAAACTCGTTTGGCTAACTTTTGTGAACATTAGTCATTCCTTTCTAGCATTGAACCTATGAAGTTTGAAGAAGCATTGGAAGATCCGGATTGGATAAATGCCATGCACGAAGAGCTACACAACTTTGAGAGGAACCAAGTATGGACATTGGTTGAGAAGCTCGATCAGAAGCACAATGTCATTGGAACCAAATGGGTATTTTGGAACAAGCAAGATGAATGGACAAGTTGGATGCAACAAGGCTCGTCTCGTTACTCAAGGCTACACTCAAGTCAAAGGTATGGACTATGGTGAGACTTATGCCCCCGTTGCTAGACTTGAGTCCATTCGCATCTTACTTGCCTATGCCAATCATCATGACATTACCTTATATCAAATGGACATCAAAAGTGCTTTTCTTAATGGTGAAATTGAGGAGGAAGTTTATGTTAAACAACCTCCCGGCTTTGTTAATCCTAAGAAACCCAACCATGTTTACAAACTTCACAAAGCTCTGTATGGTCTTAAGAAAGCTCCCAGAGCTTGGTATAAATGCTTGACTAAGTTCCTTCTTGATAAAGGGTTTGAAATTGGTAAAATTGATTCTACACTCTTTACCAAAAGGGTTAACAGAGAATTATTTGTGTGCCAAATTTATGTTGATGATATCATATTTGGATCAACTAACCCTCATTTTAGTGAGAAGTTTGGGAAGCTTATGTCGGAGAAGTTTGAGATGTCTATGATGAGTGAACTCAAGTTCTTTCTTGGTTTGCAAATCAAGCAAACTAAGGAGGAAACCTTTATCTCTCAAACGATTTATACCAAGGACTTATTCAAGAAGTTCAACATGCAAGAAAGCAAAGGTATGAATACCCCCATGCCTACTAGTGGACATCTTGACTTGACAAAGGATGGCGAACCGGTTGACCAAAAGGTTTACCACTCTATGATTGGTTCATTGTTATATGGGATAATTGTATTCATACCCTTAGTTGTGTCCCCTCAACCGACTTGCCCCTAGATTTTGAAAACACGTGGTCTTGCCCAACCCACTTTGTCGTCTTGTGCTTTTGCCCTTTGACCGTTTGACCATCACTTTGAAAACTTCATAATTAATTCATGCTAAATCAAAAATGCAAATAAGATGCCAAAATGTTATGAAAAACATCACCTATATGTGAATGTCACTTGCATTCATGAAAAAAGTGTTGGTAAGTGGACATTCGAGTTTTAGCTCTTATCATGCCACCATGAACAGTAAAATCTAAAAAAAATCAAAAATTCAAGAAAAAATTGGTGGCAAAGTATTGCAAATGTTTAAAGTGCTTGCAAAGTTTCATGAGGGAATTGCATTCGTGGAAGTTGTGGCAAAAATAATAATCTATTTTCGAGTATTTATTGTTATTTTTGCCACGACTTCCACAAATCTCATCCCCTCATGAAACTTGGCAAGCACTTCAAACATTTGCAATACTTTGCCCCCAATTTTTTCTTGATTTTTTTGAATTTCTTAGATTTTACTGTTCATGGCTGTATGATAAGAGCTAAAACTCAAATGGCCACTTACCAACACTTTTGTCATGAATGCAAGTGACATTGACATATAGGTGATGTTTATCAGAACATTTTGGCATCTTATTTGTATTTTTCTGATTTAGTATGAATTAGTTATGAAGTTTTCAAAGTGATGGTCAAACGGTCAAAGGGCAAAAGCACAAGACGATAAAGTGGGTTGGGCAAGACCACGTGTTTTCAAAAACTAGGGGCAATTCGGTTGAGGGGGACACAATTAAGGGTATGAATACAATTATCCCTTGTTATGTCTATGTGCCTCCCATCCCGATATCATGCTAAGTGTGTGCATGTGTGCACGATATCAAGCAGCCCCCAAAGAGTGTCATCTTAAGGCTGTGAAAAGGATAGTGAGATACTTAATACATACACCAAATTTTGGCATTTGGTATCCTAAGAGGTCTTCTTTTGATCTTGTTGGCTACTCCAACTCGGACTATGCCGGTGACAAGGTTGATAGAAAGTCCACTTCGGGTTCTTGTCAATTTCTTGGTAGATCTCTTGTGTCTTGGTCCTCCAAGAAACAAAACTCAGTATCATTATCCATCGCCGAAGCGGAATACATTCTCGCCGGTTCATGTTGTGCTCAATTACTTTGGATGACCCAAACTATTAAAGATTATGGGATATATGTGAAACATGTTCCATTGCTTTGCGACAATGAGAGTGCTATTAAGATTGCTCATAATCCCGTGCAACATTCTCAAACTAAGCATATTGAAGTTTGTCATCATTTCATTCGAGATCATGTTTCTAAGGGAGATATCAAACTTAAGCATGTTCGTACTAACAAGCAATTGGCAGATATATTCACTAAACCACTTGATGAGAAAATGTTTTGCAGGTTGAGAGGTGAATTGAACATCATTGATGCCTCAAATTTGGAGTAGAAACTCCATGTGGATGCATGCAAGGCATAAGCCTTACTATGACTAATCCTTGACCATTATCTTATGATGATGATCATATGTACTGGATACTCTTGTACTCCTGCATGCTATCTAACCCTTGCAGGTACTTGGATAAACCCAACTCTGTGAGATTGCAACTCAATCACATTTTAAGCAATCTCTACATCTCCAAGTCTCTACAATGGTGGATGAATACAAGGAAGCACGAACCCATTCAATATATCCTTTGACAAATTCCATATACAAATTTTCAATTGGAATTCAAATTTTATGATTATCACTTTGGATACACAAGTGCTCTTCCTTGCAAGACTAACCCATGTAGGAAGATGAACTTCAACTACAAATGGTGCTCCCAACTCTTGATGATCTACATCAACTTGAGCACCCTACACAAGTTAAACTACATGACCAAGTTCATCACCACCACCCAAGGTATGTCATTACATCTTAGAGAAGCTTAACCCCAGGACATGGGTCAAAGCAACTCAACACTATGAGAATACATCAAAATGCTTAAATGAAAAATGACAACCCCATTTTGAGCTTAAACGATGAGTATGACCTATGATCAAGTGTCCTCACTTGACTCCTAAGTCAATATACTCTAACATAGGTGACTTTGTCACCGGTCAATCCTAGATGAAGTTCTTTGTTGTTTCTTTGTGCTCTTGCATTTGTCTCATGCATGCTAGTTCCCCTTTCAAAAAAACTTCATCTAGATTTCTCTCGTTTTCTTTTCTCTGTTATTTTCTGCATTTCCCTGCATCCAATTCATTGCAAATCATTTAGTTAATTCCTTGCATATCCTTGTGAGATCTTATTTGCCTAGTGAGCTGAGGTGACAAGAAGTTACTCTCTGGGTTGAACTCAGTATCACTGGATTGATTTCTTCGGCTGAACCGAATCAACTCGGTGCCATCGATTGCAACCACTCGGTGCTATCGATTTCAGTCCTCACACAAAATCTGTGTCACTTGCATTCTACATATTTTCCTAGCTCCATTCTTTAAAACTTGTCCTCTTCCAGCATCAATATTACATGTGGCTTTGTAATGTGACTCTAGGACCAAACCTACTTGACTCATGCTCCAAA
Source organism: Triticum aestivum (assembly GCF_018294505.1). NCBI lineage: Eukaryota > Viridiplantae > Streptophyta > Magnoliopsida > Poales > Poaceae > Triticum > Triticum aestivum. The sequence goes on from NC_057795.1 coordinate 444,365,642, forward strand.
ATTTCCTTCTAGGAAATTGATGTCAAAGGGGGAGAAAGAGCACATCAAAGCTTATCACATAAGAGAGAATGCACTCATAAAAGCTTCTCCTGATGCTCTTATTCTTAAGAGGAAAGTTGTCTCATGTCTTCAAGAGGGGAAAGACATGATAGTATATGTTATGACTTTATCTTGCTCTGGTTATTTTCTTGTTTTCTTTGAATTTCTGCTACCCTATCTACTCCCATTATTCCATGTCAGATTCAAGGGGAGAAAGACATCTAAGGGAAGAAAATCTTTGGAATTCATTGCATATTTTAATTCTTGGGGACATGTCAATATCCAAACAGATTACCTAGTACTCACACTCTACATGTCATCCCAGTCTTGGTATTCTTGTGTTCTTTAGTTCTTGCTATATCTAGTAGATGTCCTGGTGTTATCTAACCTTGTTTACCCAGGTACATCTTCTTCAAGCTATCTCAAGACCACAAGGTAAGTATATACATCACACTCATGTGCATGAAGATCTCTTGTTGTGGTACATATTGTTTGCAAGAGAGACTCATGAACATGAAGGTATATTTCCAGTATCTATATCACTTGCTCTGATGCATATAGCCAAGACACATGTAACTCATTGCTTGCTCTGACATGTTTATGCATTCTCATACTCTTATGATCTATTATCACATGATTGCATGCAAGTAGGGGGAGCCAATGCATGTTGCATGTCTTTCCAAATCTTTACTTGCTATTCTCTTATATCTTTATCTAAAGCTTTGATGTATGTTGTCATCAATTACCAAAAAGGGGGAGATTGAAAGCACAAGTGCTCCCTAGGTGATTTTGGTAATTGATGACAACATATATCTTGTTGGACTAATACTTCTACCTAGTATATTTCAGATAAGTTCAATGTTGGAGTGGCATGGACATGGACAAGAGGATGTGGAACCCCTTCAAGATGCTAATGACAAATATTGGCAAAATCTCAAGACTCTACATTTTATATTTTAGTGATCCAAGATCACATTGAGTCCATAGGAAAGCCAATACTATTAAAAGGGGCTGAGGTGTTGCTTAATGGCTTGCTTTCTCAAAGTGCTTAGTGATATGCTCCAAAACCCTCAGCCACTTTATCACATCCACATATGTCCTAAACCTAAATGTCAAACTCGGGCCCATCGACTTTGTCTATCCGGCGCCACCGAGTTTCATCTTATTCAACCACTTCCAAACCCTAGTCACTTCTGTCTCACTGATGGGAACTCGGTATCACCAAGACGGGGTAGCAAACTCTCTGTTGCATGTTGCAATAATTTTGGTCCCATCGTGTTGACACCAGATTTTGGCACAATCAAGAACTTATTTAAGATAGCCTTAAATGGAGAAGTGTTCTACATGAAATAGTTCCCTATTGTTGATATGAACATCTTTGACGTTTGGGTCATTGTCATCCGATTTCATCTCGAAGGCCGAAACTATGATCAAAGTACTAAGATCTTATATTCAGAGTACAGTTTAGCCGATTAAGCCCTGAATATAACCTCAAATGGAAAAATGACACTACTAGAAAAACCCCTACTAATGGCGCACCTAGTATGGCCATTAATGGCGCATCTGTGGTGCGCCATTAATAGCACGCCATTAGTAATTTTTACTAATGGCGCACCACCTGGTGCGCCATTAGTATCTGGTATACTAATGGCGCACCGCGGGTGCGCCATTAGTATAGGCCAGGGTGCGCCATTAGTATGCCTCCCAGGGGCCATGTATATCCAGGTGCTTTGGCACACTAATGGCGCACCACCACTGGATGCGCCATTAGTAACCATGGCATATTAATGGCGCACTTACCAGTGATGCGCCATTAGTATGCTTTGTCATACTAATGGCGCACTGTCATGTGATGCGCCATTAGTATGAATATTAGGTTTTTTTTTCTGTTTTTTGCACAGGTTACAAAATGTATAATTTGACAAAATATAGACAGCACACATCAACAACAGATTCATCGAATACAATAGAAGATTAGTCTTTGAATACAATTCATCATATTAGTCTCCGAATACAATTCATCATATTAGTCTCCGAATTGAAAAGACCGAACAAAGATAGAACATTATATTACAAGTCTCGAGACCGCGAGTAGCGAGTTTGTCTTCACATTACAAGTCGATATCAATCATCTAAACTACCATCACATAGAAGAGAGCTGCGGTCATCACGATGAGCATCATCACGATGAAACTCGTCTTCATCCGGTTCCTCCAACACTCCCTCCCCTCTCCCGCTAGATAGCGGGCGTATCTACATTCGGCCTCGGCCCTAGTGGTGTACCCTTTGTAACTGTTACCGCTGAATCGGTGAACCTGTCTCCGACACTCCTCCCAGTCATCGTAGACTCTGGGAACCTTACCCTTGTACACGACATACGTCGGCATCGCTATGCACTAGCCAAACGAAACGTTAGTACCAATTCACAGACAATACATAAGCAATATATAATTATGCAACAGAACAATCAGAAGAGAAAAGCAAGACATTAATAGCATCGATTACATCTAAGTTGAACGACTCTCGAAACCAAAGAGACATACTACAAGTTCATTAAAGTTTAATTACAACATGAGCCAATCGATGTTTCAGAACTAGACACAGCATCACTGCTTTCGACTCGACTCAAGGGACCGGAGCGTGGATGAAGCCGCCGTCTATCGTGGGAGTCATGAAATAACGGTCGTTGTCAGCCTGCATTTGTAGCATTGTGTCGATGTCACTGTTGGACGGTTGATTTCTGAGGTAGAACTGCCCCGAGGTACGAAGGACATCTTGATGGATGATTTCCGCAAACTCCGACTGGATGCGAAAGAATTCTTGTCGGAGGTCCGCGTCCTAGATTGCCGACACGCTCGCGGCCCAATCTTTGAGTTTACTCGGTAGCAGAAGTTGATGATGGTCCCGTACGATCGCCCGCATGTGATGGATGGCGTAGTAGGCACCCTTCTGACCGCCAGGCGGCTGCTTGATGCAGCGGAACGTCGTATTGTGGGAAAACACGTGCTTGATGTACTTACGAATAGGCCTGGTGAAGGTGCCTCCAGATTTGGCGTAGCCGGGGAGAACATCATCAAGAACCTTCTTGACATTTGTGTAGTCTACGTTCGACTGACGGTCCGGGTCGAAATACGTGGCCATGGAATATTTGGGGCTTAGGAGGATGAGCGTGCAACGTGTGTCACTGCAGAAAACACAGAATGTTAAAAGAAAAACGATCGAAATGTAAGAATTCATATGTTACGGGCCGGTTGAGGGGAGGACTTACTCGGGAAAGTAAGGCACGAGGAAGTTATCCTTATCTTGGTTTGCCAGAATGACGCCTTCGAGGTAAGAACTCGCGACTTGCCGGTCCCCAGCGCTGCCCAAGATCTTGGCACGCATGTAGAAGGGGTCGACTATCACGATGTCCGGGGTCTTGTCGCGAATGATCCGCATCTCCATACTCAGCGAAAATAGCCGAACAAAGGTGTAGTGCAGCGGATGAAGGTTCAACATAGCGTGGATGTCATCAAAATGCAGGACGATCGTACGCCCGATGGAGTTATCCACAAAGCCCTTGCCCTCTGGCACCTTGGCCGCGAAAACTGGGTATGCCACATCCTTCTCCCTGAGACGCCGCTTCTCCAAAGAAAGAACACTGTCATGCAGACTCCGCATAGCACCGGTTGCAGCATTGAGCATATTTGTCGGTAGCATCACCCTACCCGCCACATGCACCCTCCTCGAGATATCCTGCGGTGAAGGTGGCCCGTCCTGAGCACGGATCGTACTCGGTGCCGGCTGGCTCGCACCCTTCTTAGTCATTCTTTTGCGTGCCTTCTTCTTCTCCTGTAATGGGACCGAGTTCTGCTCACAGACCGCCTTCTTGAGTGTGTTGGGGCTGATAATATTTCGCACCTCGCCTATCTGAGGCTCGGTGAAGTCGGCAGCTGGAGGCGTCTCTTGAGAGCTGAACGTCAGATGGCGCCTGTTGCAACTTGGCTTCTCCGCGGTACCAGCTAGATCGCACACGTCTTTTGTTGGGTTTGGTTCTTGAGAAGGAGGCCCCATGAAGTCGCCATCGTACCCATGATCGGCAAAGTACTGATCGACGTTGCCAAATGTATCATCGTCGTCGTCGTCGTCGCTCTGATCCTGTGCCATATGCATGTTTGGATCCAGTGGCATAGGGATGTCCGGCACCGTTACGGCGGTCTTGCCATGGGGCCGACTTGGCGCCGGCACAACTGGCGGTGTTGTCTTTGGGGTGGTGTCCCCCGCCCCCAAACGAATCTGGCTCTTCGGCCAAAGCAGGGGCCAGCTCAGGCAGGCGCTGAGGGTCATCACGTCTTCATCGTGGGCGCCGACGGGTCGAATCGGAGGTAACAAGTCGTCGCAGCCTGGGAGCACCCGAACCAGTTGAACCCTAAACAAGTTGGGTGGCATCTGGGTACCGTGGAACAAGGGGTTGCCCGGTTGAACGATTTTGCCCTTGGCGACATCGACCAACTCGTTGTTCACGAAGTGGAGGAGAGTGCACGGAAAGTCGGCGGCGCCCTGCGAAAACATGTAGGGCGTCAGGGATGCCCAGTCAAAGGCAAGGAGATGAAGTCCTTGGCCGAGAGAGGCTTAATTAGTTATCATGATGATGGCGTCGAGCTCGGCTAATGTCGACGAACCGCCAACGGCGGGCGTGCAGTTGACGGAGGTGCCGCTTGCTGCAGAGGTGCCGGCCGGCGTACACCCGGGTGCATTAAGCTCCCGTGCCGGCGTCGGAGACACCAATGTTGCCTCCGCCGGAGGCACCAATGGCCCCGCCATCGCATTATGCGAGTTGCTGGCCGTGAAGCTAGGAATCGGGGGCGGCCCCTGTTGGCCACCCGCAATCCACGCACTCAACCCCGAGATCAAGGTAGGCACAAGGGCGGTGATCGTCGCTCCGAGTCGTTGTTCCACTTGCTCTTGGACAATCTCCGGAATCCGCGCCACCTGTGCCTTGAGTTCTTGAACCTCTCGCGCCTGGCTTTCCGGGCTGGTCTTTTTCTCCTTCCGCACACCAGCGGTATAGTATGACCCCCATTTTGTCGACAAGCCTTTGCCGGCCACACGACCAGCTGATGTCGGCTTACTGAGCTTATCCTTGTTCTTCATTACATTCAACCCCCTATTTAGAGTGGTGTCCCAAGGGTTGCTCTTAGTCGACCTCGCGCTACTGCTTTTAGTCGCCTGCGGAAGGAATGTGAACCATTTAGAAATTTGGCTTCATTAATTAGAATGCAACCATATGGAGCTAATTACGCGGGGGTGTATTCCTTACCAGAACAAGCTCAAGCTACCTGGTCTTCGGATCCGTGGTAAGCTCCTTTGTTTTCGGGTCCTTCTTGTACCGGGCCCTGACAAAGTTCCTGGTCTGCTTGTCACCGTATTTATTGAAGAGGGGCGGTAGGCCTTGCTCGGCACGGTCCGCCTCCTCCTTGTCCCATATAGGCTCCGCCACTCTGTAACCGCCGGGATCGAGTGTGTGTTCCCCTATGTTCAGCTCCCGCATTTGTTTCCCCCACTCACTTGATTGGGAGCTTGCGGTGCTTGAGCAATTGATCTTGAAGTCGTTGTAGTCATCTTCGGTGATCGAAGGATTTTTCTCCTTGATCTTCTGATAACTCTCACCTTTCTCAATCATTCTCTTCACATTGCTTTTCCAAGTAGACAGGGCCTTGCTCATCTTCGTGAGGGCAGCATTGTTCACTTTATTCCCTTTGAGGCTTGTGTTTTCAAATTCAGCGGGGAACTTGTATCATTCGTGCAGCTTCGTGAAGAGGAGGTTGCGCAAATTCCCTCGGTCAGGATGCCTCAGGTTCTCGGTGTTGATCGAGACGGTGCTCCGGACAATGCACCCGAGCTGAAGCGAGTACCCCTTGACTATTCGTTTGGGCGCCGTTGGATTCCCGTTGGAGTCCACTTCAGTAACTTCCTCCTTGAGGGTGCGGAGCACGATCGGGCGCCGGTCCTTCCGTTGCCTCTTCGGTTGGCTGCCATCTGTGCGTGCGCCGCCATCATCAGTGGTGGCATCCTCGGCGGCACCATCAGTGGTGGCATCAGTGTGGTCATCCTCGGCAGCACCATCCGTGGTCTCAGGATCGGTGGGGAAGGCGGCGGCCTCATACAAGTGAGGTTGTTCCTCCATCTCCTGGGACAGCTCCCAGAATGCCTTGCCGCCCGAACCCCTGGCCTCATTGTTGTGGGCCATGTTTCTCTCTAAATAGAAACAAAGTTTGGTCAAAAAGTTGGTTATTGTCAAGGAACAAGATCATGGTCTCATCATTTAGGGTTTGTCGACACCGAGGCATCCTAAAATCTTGCTCATTGGCTACTCCATCCATTCCGATGATCTTCCTTTTGCCTCTCCTCATGACAACACGACTGGTCTTTGACGGGTCGGTAATGAAGAAGCATTGGTCCACTTGGGAAGCCAGTACCCATGGCTCATTTTTCGCGGTGACGTTTGCGCCCGCGGTCTTGGATTTGGCTTCGGGTATAACCATGGTGGTGAAATACCGGTCTTCTTTTAGGACGCTCTTGGCCCATCTGACACGGAACATCGGGACCTTCTCTCCAGCGTAGCTCAGCTCCTAGATCTCCTCGATCCTTCCGTAGTATCTGTCCTTGTCGTTACCGGTGTAGGATTCCATCGTTACCCCGGAGTTCTGATAACCATCGCTCTTCATGTCCTTGGCCTCGGTGTAGAATATGTAGCCGTTGATATCGTACGCCTCATAGGTCATCAGGTTGTGCTCGGCGCCCTGTGACAAGGCGAATATGAGTTGTTCTTCCGCGGAAGAATCCTCATGTAAAGGGTACGACAGAAGCTTCTGCTTGAACCAACGCGTGAAACATGAGTTGTGCTCTTTGAGTATATCTCCGTCCGTCCTCTGTTGGCCTCGGTCATTGTACGTCTTCTTAATAAAGGTTTTGTGCTCTACCACCCAAGGATCGACCACGTCTATGTGTTGTAGCGCGACTAGGTTTGCTCTTTCAAAGTCGGTGAGTCGACCCTCGAAGTCGACATGCATTTCGCGGCGACCCTCACGGTGACCCCATCCAGCGAGCCTGCCGAGGTGCCTGTTGACGGGCAGACCAACGGGGTTCTCGATGCCTAGATAATTCATGCAGTAGGAGATGCACTCTTCGGTCAGAAAGCCCCTGGCTATGCTTCCCTCTGGACGTGACATGTTGCGAACGTATCCTTTGATGACACCATTCATCCTTTCGAACGGCATCATGCTGTGCAGGAACGTTGGCCCGAGTTGGATGATATCCTCCATTATATGGACCAGCAGATGCACCATAACGTCGAAGAATGCGGGCGGGAAGTACATCTCAAGCTCGCATAGTATCACCACGATCTCTTCCTGTAGCCTTCTGAGTTGCCTCACGCCAATCGACTTCCGAGAGATGACGTCAAAGAAGTTGCATAGGCCAAATAGCATTTCACGGACGTGCGTGTCCATGATCCCACGGATTGCAACTGGAAGTATCTGCGTCATCAGCACGTGACAGTCGTGAGACTTCATCCCGCTGAACTTCTGCTTCGCTGGGTCTAGGTATCTGCTTATCTTCCCCGCGTAACCGTAAGGAAGTTTTACTCCTAGGAGGCAGGTGAAAAACTGCTCGATCTCCTCCTGGCTTAGAGTGAAGCACGCGGGAGCGTAGTCATTTCCGGTCTTCTTGGCCTTTTTGCCTTTGTGACGACTTTCTGTGTCCTGCTTCGCCTCATCATCATCATCATCATCATCATCATCATCATCATATATAGCGTGAAGCTCGTGCCTGATGCCCATTGATTTCAAGTCTGCCCTTGCTTTCAAGCAGACTCTCGCACACGTTCTTCGTGATATGCATGACATCAAGGCTGTGAGGCACACGGTGGATCTTCCAGTACGGCAAGTCCCAGAAAACAGACCTCGTTTTCCATACCTTCAGCAGCGGCTCTGGCGCCTTTTGCTTCTTTCCCGGCAGTGGGCAGTCTTTCCAATTTTTCAACAGCTTGTCTATTTCCTCGCCGCTCCTCGTACACGGGCGTTTTCGGGGTTCGGTTTCACCATCGAACAGATCCTTGCGTTTCCTCCACGGGTTATCGTCGCGAAGCCACCTTCGATGTCCCATGAACACGGTTTTCGAAGACCCGGGATCTCTATCTAGCTGGCAATACATTGTGTCATCCATGCACCTTACGCATCCAGAAAATCCGTGGACTACCTGCCCCGCAAGATATCCGTAACCGAGATAGTCGTGCACCGTCGTGAGAAGTGCGGCTCTCATAGGGAAATATTCTTTCTCTGCGGCGTCCCACGTATTGGCTGGCGTTTTCCACAGCGTGTCAATCTCCTCTTTCAGCAGCCCCAGATACAGACTAATGTCGTTCCCTGGTTGTTTCGGCCCTTCAATTAGCATACTCATGTGAATGTACTTCCTCTTCATGCACAACCAGGGGGGAAGGTTGTACATCCACACGAACACAGGCCAGGTGCTATGTGTGCTTCTCTGGCTGTCAAACGGATTTACTCCATCGGTGCTCACGCCCAGCATGATGTTCCTTGGATCGTTCCCAAATTCTGGGTATTCGAAGTTCAACGCTTGCCACGGGCTCGCATCCTTAGGGTGACTCAGCATCTTGTCTTTTTTATCTATCTCCGGATCATTTGCGTCATCTTCTCGCTTCTTCTCCTCCCTATCCGCGTGCCAACGCAGGAGCTTTGCTACCTTAGGGTCCGCGAAATACCGCTGCAGACGAGGAGTGATCGGAAAGTACCACACCACTTTTCGAGGAGCTTTCTTCCTCTTCTTGTATCGAGTGACACCGCACACCGGACATATGGTAGACTCCGCGTGCTCGTCCCGATAAATGATGCAATTGTTCATGCACACATGGTATTTCACGTGCGGTAAATCCAAAGGACACACGATTTTCTTCGCCTCCTCCAAACTGGTCACGCCCTTGTTCCCCTTGGGAAGACGTTCGTGCCAGAATGACATGTTCTCGTCGAAGCATGCGTCGGTCATTTTGTGTTTTACCTTCATCTCCAGAGCCATGAGCGTTACTTTCAGGCGGGTATCCTCGGGCCTGCAGCCTTCATACAATGGAGTAACCGCGTCTAACTCAAGTTGATCCATCTTGGCTTTCTCTCGGGCGGCAGCTCTTGCGTTATCCGTCTGCTTGAGAAGCAGCTCTTGAATATGAGGGTGCTGCACCCAGCCCATCGATGGTCCAGCGTCGTCTGCTCCGCCGACATCATCATCATGTCCTGCATCTTCTACATGATGACTGTGTACAGCATCACCGTCGTGATCATCTCCTGGGGATTCTTCGTCTTCTCGCCCCCCCCCCCCCCGAGCCGCGGTGGTTGTCTTGCTGCCCTTCCTCATTTCTTGCCCGGCCCCCATGGACGACTTCATAGTCATCTTCATCACCTTGCCACCGATAGCCATCCATGAAACCACGCAAGAGCAGGTGGTCCCGCACCTGCCCGGAATCCGGGTCCGCAATAAGGCTATTCAGCTTGCATCTTCGACACGGACATCTTATCTCCGTCTCGTTCTTTTGAAGCATCTCGGCCTTCGCGGACCTCAAAAACCTATTCACGATGCCTTCGGTCATCGTGCGGACCATGGTCGCCTGCGGGGTAGAGCAAAACGATATTTTAGAACCAAGAAAAATTTGGCATGACTTTCCCTAAAAATAGGACCAAAAAGAATGCTTAATGCCAAAATTCTCACCGAAACGGAAATGAATCAACATTCCGGCAAAATATTGGCAACTATCGCATTTCAAATACCGGTACACCTCCAAACACAAACACATATGCAACACCACAAACATATGCAACACCACGAACATACATAGATCTAGCTAGGCCATAAAAAGTGCATGTGCACATTGTTGTAGGGAGAACAACATAAATATAGCTTCCCCTTACTTACCTAGCAAAACAAGGTAACTTAACCACTTAATTTGAATGAATCTATGGTGGAAATGAGGTGAAAAAGAGGAGGCACCCGAGACAAGGAGGAGGCGGTGGAGAGAATGAAGTGGGGAGAAAGTGAGTGTGGGAGGAGAGGTTGTCCAAAATATCTTGTTGCTGCCCACTTACTAATGGCGCACCAGCAACAAATGCGCCATTAGTAATCCAGGTTACTAATGGCGCACCCCCTGGTGGTGCGCCATTAGTACTTTTGCAAAAAAAGGAATAAAAACAATAATAAAAAAATAACATTAGTGGCGCACCTTCTGGCTGGTGCGCCATTACTAGTTACAACTAGTAATGGCGCACCACCAGTGGATGCGCCATTAGTATGTTTGGACAGGCGCACTAGTTCAAAAAAAAATTTGGTACTAATGGCACACCGTGGGAAGGGTGCGCCATTAGTAGTTTCAACACTAATGGCGCATCAGAAGGTGGTGCGCCATTAGTATATACTAATGGCGCACCACATGTCTGGTGCGCCATTAGTGTCATTTCCATCTATAGCCCTTTTCCTAGTAGTGTGATGTACACGGATTGTCTTCGTCTCGTTGAAACGATCGATTTTGATATAAAATCCGTTCCAATCCGAGTACGTATGCAAAAGTTAGAGCCATCGGAATACAGCCCTGTCACGAGGCAAAAACTGGTGCGCCCCACCATACACCCTGTCCGATGGGTAGCGCGAATAATAGCCTATTTTGCGCGACCAATTTGACCCTCAAAATTACCTTTGATCAAAACACGTTCAACATGAAAGTTGTTTGTATCGTCGAAACGGTCAAGATTGCTTTTAGGCTCGTTTCCATCCGAGATTGTTTACCACCTCAAAAATTACTCGCAAGGTGTAGCCAATTTAAACCGAACAGTTTTGGAAAGTTCGGACAAAACCAATCCGAATTTGACTAGGGTTTTGGACGTGAATCCAAGTCTTTTCCTTGCACAGAAAGTCCAGCCGCCTCTTATATACCTAAGGGGTGATGGCCGATTGAACAACACACAATCGATCAATTCGTCTACCACTTTTTATCTTTTATTTTTTCTCCTTAACCCTAGTCCTTCTTCTTCCTCGTTCTTTGTCTATTCTTCTTGTTGCAGGGCGGCGAACCTCGAGGCCCTAGGGACGATCAGCTCGATCTAGGGCAGCCCATAGCCGCCGCACACCCTGACGGGGTCCCTCCCAGGTGTGTGGGGTTTCGGGTCAGCAAAAGTGACCGCTGGATTGCTTGCGTACCGCGCTTCCGAACAGGTCTCCTTCGACATGAGCTGCGGTACATCACCCTCGGCGTTGGAGGTACACGGTGATATGTTCATGTGTGAACACACTTTTTGGCGACTCCGCTGGGGACGAAGCTTTGAACGGTCTCCGGCATGTTCTTGCTACGAAGAGATCGTCATCTAGGATTTGCGATCTACAAAGGTAATATGAATAGTCGATCCACTTATGTAGATGCAAATAATGCATATGTTGTTGCTAGATCATCTAATGAACATAATGTATCGGCTAGCCCTAGTTTTATCAATCATGTATCTAATTATGTGCACCAGCCGATTCAGAATAATCTTCATGCTTCAACTTCATATAATTTTAGCAACATGCAACATATGTATCCCAACTCCCATGCATCGGCAACCCCAAAAATCTATATGCCGATGAACAACATGATGAGTTCGGTTAATCAAGTTGAGACACCCCATGTAGGAACTTTCAATAGGACGCAACAAAGTGTTTCAACTTTTTATTCATCGGCAAATAACTTGCAGTTTCTTAATCCAAACGTGCCGGTGGATAGGGGAATTGGCCATTGAGGGAGTCCTGGACTAGGGGGTGTCCGGATAGCCGAACTATCATCATCGGCCGGACTCCAAGACTATGAAGATACAAGATTGAAGACTTCGTCCCGTGTCCGGATGGGACTTTCCTTGGCGTGGAAGGCAAGCTTGGCGATACGGATATGTAGATCTCCTACCATTGTAACCGACTCTCTGTAACCCTAGCCCTCTCCGGTGTCTATATAAACCAGATGGCTTTAGTCCGTAGGACGAACAACAATCATACCATAGGCTAGCTTCTAGGGTTTAGCCTCCTTGATCTCGTGGTAGATCTACTCTTGTAACACACATCATCAATATTAATCAAGCAGGACGTAGGGTTTTACCTCCATCAAGAGGGCCCGAACCTGGGTAAAACATCGTGTCCCTTGTCTCCTGTTACCATCCGCCTAGACGCACAGTTCGGGACCCCCTACCCGAGATCCGCCGGTTTTGACACCGACATTGGTGCTTTCATTGAGAGTTCCTCTGTGCCGTCGCAATCAGGAATGATGCCTTTTCCCGTCTTTAAAGACGGCGCCGTCGTCAAGGGAGCTTTGGCCGCCGGCCAAACTATCTGGCTAGGTGGTTTCCTTATGACCGCCTGTTCGGCCACCGTTCCAACGATGACCTCTCAGGTCATCAAAAGCGATCTTCACGTCAGCTCGGAATTCGCCAAGCAGTTAGATCCGATTGAGTTCCCCTCTGTAAACGAGCTCTTGGATCGCATCGCCGCCCTGGGAGTCGCTACAGACTACGATCAGATTGGGCTTAAAACCGATCTGAGAGAAATTAACTCTCCCCAGGCTACCCACCACGTTGTTGTGGTAGAGGAACAATGCGGCAACTCTTCTTCTATGTTGAAAACCAACTATGTTCGGATTCCCGATCCCTCCATGCCAGATTCCCGTGGAGGGACGGACGCCAATCAAATACTGAACCTAGAGTCAGGCATCGGACTAGGTTCGTTGGAAAGTATCCAACAAACCAAGCTTCCAAATTCGGAAACCTCTTGGCCTTCAAGCCTCAGATCGGGCGGGGTTCCAAACTTAATTCCACCCGCCCACCCAAACATAAGCGATCTATCTCAAGTACGGCAAGAGCCCGATGAAACAGTACATCGTTACTGGGCCATATTCCTCCTGGTTATGAACAGGATAAAGGATTGCCGTGAAGAAAGCGTGATTTCAATTTTCTGCAACAATTGCACGGACAAGGGAATCATAAACTCCATCAGTCGTCGCGAAGTTACATGCTTCGCCGACCTTGCGACCATTGTACAAAAATACTGTGCGATGGAGAGTGCCTGGAAAACCAAAACTAGGTTCTGGGACAATCCGGCCCTGAATACAACCCCAGTTCGAAATAAAAGAGTGTGTCATACTCAAGCACCTGGGTTAAAAATCAAAAAGCAAAAAAAAACCTAAAGGGTACGGAACCGTACTGGAGGGATGGCTCAACGGACCCTGCAAAATCCACAGTACGAAGGGCGCCACTCCAACACATAGCCTTCGAGCATGTTGGATACTACAGCAGGTGGCCAAAAGTGGCGAAGGCTTTTTAGCCCCGGACAACCAGCCCAGCAGTACCAGTACGGTATTAACAGTCTTCGAGACTTTCGCATCAAATAACATGCGAAAACGAACAATCCGCAGCCTCGCCGAAGTCTACCAAGTAGCAACAGCAAATCCATGGAGCGACACGACTATCACCTTCAATGCCAGCGACGAACCTAAATTCCGAATAGCCAGAGCACCAGCCGCATTGGTCCTCAGTCCAATAGTGGACGGCTTTCGTCTTACCAAGGTACTCATGGATGGCGGCAGTGGATTAAACCTCATCTATGAAGAAACCCTTCAAAAAATGGAAATTGACTGGAGTCGCATTGAGCGAAGCAGCACAACCTTCAGGGGAATAATCCCCAGTCGAGAAGTACGCTGCATAGGAAAAATCATGGTAGATGTAGTGTTCGGCTCGCAGGACAACTACAGGTCCGAAGAGGTCACATTCCAAGTGGCCCTATTCGGCAGCGGATATCACGCCTTGTTAGGGCGAGAGCCATTCACAATCTTCCAAGCTATACCCCATTACGGGTACATGAAGCTCAAGATGCCTGGACCCAATGGAATAATCACTCTTGCCAGTGATCCAGATACAGCACTCCGCGCTGAAAATAAGACAGCCGCACTAGCCCTAGAGGCATTATCCGAAGCCTTAGCGGCAGAGGAACTAACTGCGCTGCGCTCCACGGTGGATAGGGACGATGTGATACTCGATAAGAGGTCCAAATCCACCTCCTTTAAACCAGCAGACGAAATAGTCGAATTCCCGGTCCATCCAACAGACCCCACAAAGACGGCCTCCATTGGGGCACAATTAAATCCTGGTGTAGAAGCCGCACTACGAGAATTCCTTCGGGAAAATTGGGACATTTTCGCCTGGCACCCTTCAGACATGCCAGGAATCCCATGCAGGATGGCAGAGCACAGCCTAAATATCCTAAAAGGATTCAAGCCAGTCAAACAGGCTCTTCGGCGATTTTCCGAACCGAAAAGACAGGCAATGGGAGAGGACAAATCATCGATGCTACCGCAGGGCACGATTCATTGTGCTTCCTCGACGCATACTCCGGATACCATCAAATCAAGATGGCGGAAAAAAGACCAGGCTGCAACAGCATTTATTACTCCATATGGACCATTCTGCTTCAACACAATGCCCTTCGGACTCAAAAACGCCGGCGCAACATATCAATGCATGATTCAGACATGTCTGGCCACCCAGATAGGCAAAACAGTCGAGGCATACGTAGACGATGTGGTCGTCAAGACCAAACACGTCGATACTCTAGTAGACGACTTGAGGGTGACATTTGACAACCTCCGAGCATATGACATTAAGCTCAACCCGGAAAAATGTGTTTTCGCCGTACCAGCCTGAAAGCTCTTGGGCTTCATTGTATCCGGTAGAGGAATTGAAGCAAACCCGGCCAAAATCCGAGCTCGGTCACAATTGGATATCCCAAAAGACCTGAAGCAAATACAAAAGCTAACCGGATGCGTGGCGGCTCTAAGCCGCTTCATCTACCGTTTGGGAGAAAAGGCACTGCCCCTTTATCGCCTCCTCCGGCGCACCAAACATTTCGAATGGACGGATGCTGCCATGGCCGGACTCGAAAAAATCAAAGCCGTATTGGCAACAAATCTGGTCCTGGCCGCGCCCAACCTGGGCGAACCAATGCTATTATATATCGCAGCAATACATCAAGTTGCCAGCGCGGTACTCGTCGTCGAACGAGAAACAGAAGGGCACAAATTCCCTCTCCAAAAACCAATGTACTACGTATCCGCTATCTTGACTCCATGCAAGTCCCGGTACCCACATTATCAAAAGATAGCGTATGCGGTGTTCATGGCATCCCGGAAGCCGCGACACTACTTTCAAGAGTGTTCCATAACGGTGGCCTCCGAAGTACCTCTCAACGATATTATAAACAATCGCGATGCGACGGGCAGGATTGCAAAATGGGCCATCGAGCTCTTACCATTTGACATAACCTACAAACCACGGCGAGCTATAAAGTCGCAAGTCCTGGCTGACTTCGTTGCCGAATGGACCGAAGCCGAACTCCCTAAAGAGTACGGCGCATACTCCAATTGGATCACGCATTTCGACGGCTCCAAAATGTTGGCGGGCTTGGGGGCTGGCATCGTCCTAACATCCCCAACCAGAGACACAGTCCAATACGTACTTCAAATAATGTACATGGACTCCAACAATGCAGCCGAATACGAGGCCCTTCTACATGGCCTCCGGATGGCAATATCCATGGGTATTCAATGCCTAGAGGTGCGCAGGGATTCGAACCTTGCAATATCCCAAATAAATGGAGGCTTTGACGCCAAGGATCCAAAAATGGCAGCCTACCGTAACGTTGTGCTAAAAATGTCACCCCGGTTTGAGGGACTCGAATTCCACCACATAGCCCGGGATAATAACCAGGCAGCAGATGTGTTAGCACGCATCGCCGCAAAACGCGACGCCGTTCCTCCAAACATCTTCCTGGAGCGGCTCTTTAAGCCATCCGTATTATGGGAAGGGGAGTCCGGAAATAACAATCCGAAACAAACTGCATCACCTAACACAGAACATTCTGACACAATTGGTGGCTCGGCCAATGAAATAATAGATTCGGCCCATGAAATACTAGCAGTAATTGCCCCGTGGACGGAACCATTCCTAGCCTACCTAATCCGGCAGGAACTTCCCGAAGACCAAAATGAGGCCCGCTGCATAGTTCGGCGATCTAAAGCCTACAAGGTCCATGAGGGAGAACTTTATAAGAAAAGCACAACCGGAGTCCTTCAAAGGTGTATCTCCGAAGAGGAAGGGCGAAATCTCCTGGCTGAAATTCATGTCGGACTCGGCGGGCACCACGCGGCAGCCCGGGCACTTGTAGGCAAGGCCTTCCGTACAGGATTTTATTGGCCGACAGCCCGGGCAGATGCTCAGGACTTAGTCCAACGATGCGTTGGTTGCCAGCTCTTTGCTAATCAGAGCCACATGCCACCCACCGCCCTCAAAACTATACCCATCACTTGGCCGTTCGCGATCTGGGGGCTTGACATGGTTGGACCCCTTAAAGGGGGAACCCACAAGCACAAATACTTATTGGTCATGGTGGACAAATTCACCAAATGGATAGAGGCCAAGCCGGTTAAAACGGCAGAATCCGGACCTGTGATAGACTTCATATCCGGGGTAGTACACCGTTTTGGCGTCCCTCACAGCATCATCACTGATAACGGCACGAATTTCACGGCCGAGGAGGTTAAACTCTGGTGCAAAAACATTGGCATCAAGCTCGACTACGCTTCGGTCTACCACCCTCAAACTAACGGTCAAGTGGAACGAGCAAATGGTCTAATCATGAGCGGCATCAAACCCAGATTAGTGCGGTCCCTCACGGAATCTAACACGCACTGGGTAGAGGAGCTCGACTCCGTACTTTGGGGGCTGCGGACCACGCCAAACCGCACAACCGGATTCACACCATTTTTTATGGTATACAGCGCTGAGGCAGTTTTGCCCTGCGACATAATTCATGGCTCACCTCGCGTGCGCATGTACGAGGAAAGAGAAGCTGAGTTAGATCGGCGGGACAGTTTGGACGCTTTAGAGGAGGACCGCGATGTGGCAAAATCCCGTTCTGCATTCTATCAACAGCAGGCTCGAAGATATCAAAGCAGAGAAGTACGGGCCAAAACTTACAACATTGGCGAGCTAGTTCTACGACTGCCGGACAAGAAAAAGGACAAACTTAAGCCCAAACGAGAAGGTCCCTTCATCATCGACCAAGTCCTTACCGGCGGTGCATACCGTCTACGCAACGCATATGACAACCGACTCGAGCCAAACCCATGGAACACAGCCCGTCTCCGAAGATTTTACGCCTAGCGCCGGACTCAGGGTTCGTCTCCTTCCTCTGTCCACCTTTCATATTTTTTCGCTGTCCTTGTTTTCCCTCCTTTCTCCTGCCCTTTCTTCAGCACAAACCTCTTGAGGGCTGAGCTGCGCTTTGTTCACATTTACTCGATGTGCTACTCGCACTCGTTATACCTGGGGGCTTCTTTAACTGAAGCTTATTTATATGGGCTTCATGCCCACCACATGTGTCACACTTCCGCATGTACCTTTTGATCACCATTATATGCATCGATATGACTTAAGTTTTGGCCAAGCCGGGTTGCCTGGCTCCTGTGCTTACCCCTACGTTCCCGATTGTTTGGCTAGGAGGTAAAGGGAGCACCTCTGTGATTGTTACTGCCGGGTCAGCCGGATGTGTACCTCAGACTGGGTGAAGCCGAAGGCTAATGTTCTTAAGGGAATATTCGGTCGGTGACCTGAAAGATGATTTATTACTTACCTATTTTTCTGCCCCCAGATGCTTTCTCTTCTTTTTCGCAGTCCGGACATGCACTTTAGGGCATGCCTCCTAGGCAAAGGAACCCTTAACGGAACTATTCTCCCTGGAAGATGTTTCTTACTAACCATGTAATATAACATAGCTAGTTGGGCACTTGTCTAATAAAGCAATTATGACCCCTACGCCATGCATGCCCCGGTTCTTTTATAACCGTCAGGGTATTCGGACACACTCCGAACTGTTGGGTCCCGAGGTAGAAGCGAAACGGTCCGCAAAGGCAAACGATCTACAATCCGGCTAAAGGCATTTTACATGTCATTTTTAAATTACATTGTCAAACTGACTGATTGTACTCCTCTTAAATCCCATCTACCATGCTGTCTAATTTACAGTCCTGTTGGGAAATATTTTGCGGCCAGCTCTACTTGGTCGTACATCAAGCTCACAGGGATCTCCTTCCCATCAGGCCCAGCAGGTCAGACCTCGCCCATGTGGTTTGAGTCAGCCTTCGGGTACCGCGTCTTCACCATGGCCCAGGCCTCCCTGGCACCTTGACGGCAGGTCGACCACTCATCGCCTGCCGAACACGTTCAAGCAGTTGCACCAGCTCGGAAAGTTGGTCACCCGTTGAACCGGGCATTTCCTCCATAGGGCGACATGTGAGAACACCTACAGACATATTTCTATCAACCGACCTCATCGCCGAACTCTTCTTTTCAAAAGAGTTTGATCAAGCACTTACTATAGATGCCGCGATCAAGCCGCTGATTCTCCTTCAAGGAGCCAGATAGCTGGGCCCGAACACCTTTTAGCTCTTCTCCAAGCTGGGTGTGGGCATCTTGGAGTTTGTTCCTCTCCTGCTGCACCTTCGTAAGCACCCTCTCGCCGGCCTTCAACTGGCGCAGTAGCTATGGCTTGTCCGGATCTAGTCCGATGCCCTCTGCAATATTGTTGTCAGATATACGCACCCGCTGCATTTTGTTAACTACTTCTCTTTTCAAAATATGAATTACCACAGGGGGTCTCCGTGGCTCCCCCGGCAGCGGCTAGTGCGGCCTCAAGTTGGGCCTTGCACTCTTGAAGCTCCTGAGACAGGTGGGTATTCTTCTCAGTAAGATCCTGCATAACAAATGATCCTTAAATCAGTTAGTTTAACTATTTTAAGTCTCGGGGGCTACTGGCATATATAGCCATTAAAATTCCTTACCCGTATGTCCTTTACATATTGCTCCGTGGCTTTGGTTAAACCATCTTGAGCAGCATGGAGGTGCGCGTCTCCCGCATTAAAGGCATTTAACACCTCAGGGGAGAAACACGTGTCACGAAGAACTGTCCGATGGCGCCTATGATTCATGGCGCTCTCCACCTCAGACCTGGTGGCGGACAACCTGTCGGCATCCTCCGTTGGAGGAGCGTCCGGCTCGCGCCTTGTGCTCTCCTCCCCTTCCGGACCAGGCGTTGGAGCCTGGCTGGGGGAGGCTTGGTGGGCACCCTCTCCGGACTCAGTCCGGCGAGCGCTTTTTCTCCTGGAAGAATCATGAGCATTAATATGCCTCCCAGGAGTTTTTCCCTTAAAGGACAATGGTGCACCATACCTTTGCGGCGACGTTTCAATTCGCGTCGCACTCCTCTTCCGCCTGCTGGGCCGAACTGACCTCGTTTGGTCAGTCGCCGCGGGCTCGGCTTCCTGCCGTGAAGGCACCGCCTGCCGAGCACCATTGGTGCACGGTGGTCAGAAATAAGCATTAACGAAGCAACGGTGTCGGAACTTCGGTCGTACTCACCTGGGAAGCCGGACACAAACCAGGGTAGTCAGCCGTAATGGCGACCAAAGCATTATCTATGCTGAGCTGGTGGAACACCCCGTCAATCAAATCCACCTTTATGTCCGGATCCTCTTCGGAAGCCGGATCAAGGGATCTTCCCCGATCCTCGGGTTGTGGAGCCGGACTGTATGCCCTCCACATCCCGACGCAGTTCCTGCGTCAAAATCATAGAGTAAGGCATCTAACTTCAAAAGCACGGGTCGAATGAATAAACGTTCGCTTACCCAGCTCCGAGGGTTATTCATGGAGAACCCATTCAATGGGCTCGTCTGGAGAAAGTCTTCCTTCTCCCCCTTGTACAAGCCGGACAGGATCTTCACCAGATCCGCGGCCGATCCTGGCCCCTTGCGGCCCCTATATTGGAGCGGCTGCACCCCTTGCATAATGCACGTGGCCATGATTCCAATCATGGTCAATCCGGAGTGGGCCAGTAGCCTAATCCGGCCCATCAGATAATGGAGGCTCCCATTATCCTCCCGTCAAGGGCTCCGTGGGTGCCAACTCAGGCGTTTCTTCAAGGGGGCATCGCTGAACTCCGGGAGGCCGATCTGAACTGGATCCGGCAGAGGAGCGTCCTCCATATAGAACCATTCCAAAGGCCAATCTTCGGACGCCTTCTTTGGGGTGCCGGATGGATATCCGGTCCCGGCGATGCGCCATATTTCGGCTCCGCCCACTTGATATATCGACCCCTCATGAGAACGGGGTACGAGGCAAAACAATCTCTTCCACAGTGCAAAATGGGTCTCGATGCCCAGGAACAGCTCGCAAAGAGCTACAAAGCCCGCGATGTGCAAAATGGAGGGAGGTGTAAGGTGGTGAAGCTGGAGTCCGTAGAACTCTAGGAGCCCCCGGAGAAACAGATGTATGGGAAATCCAAGTCCCCTTACTAAATAAGGGACAAAGCATACCCGCTCCCCTTTGGAGGGGTTGGGAACGCTCTCCGCCTGCTTTCCACACCGGAAGGTGGCCAGTCCGGCCCGAACCGGAACCATGAAGGCTGGGGGAAGATATCCCTCGGTTTGGAGCGCCACTAGCTCGTTGTGTGGAACTGAGCATCTCCCCCAATCTCCTGGCTTAGGGCTAGGAGCGCGAGAGGAGGAGCCGCGTCGACTGTCCATGATAGAATGGATTTTTGTCAGAGACGCTTCGATGAGTACTTGCGGGAGCAGGATGCTGTGAGTTGGATCTAGATCCTCACCTCTCTTATAGGCGGCTCGTTCGCACGGCTGGGGGGAGAAATGTAAAAATACCCTAGCTTTTCGCATTCATACGACACGTGGAAGACGGCCATTATTGGGCGTAGAAGCCAACGAGCGCAACACTTATGAGGAAGCCGGACACTATTCGACAGGAACATGAAGTTTGAAGGAGAACCCGCCTTGCAACGCCGAAGACAACATATGCGCCGGACTCGTCGTCATTGAAGCCTAGTTCGGGGGCTACTGAGGGAGTCCCGGACTAGGGGGTGTCCGGATAGCCGAACTATCATCATCGGTCGGACTCCAAGACTATGAAGATACAAGATTGAAGACTTCGTACCATGTCCGGATGGGACTTTCCTTGGCATGGAAGGCAAGCTTGGCGATACGGATATGTAGATCTCCTACCATTGTAACCGACTCTGTGTAACCCTAGCCCTCTCCGGTGTCTATAGAAACCGGATGGCTTTAGTCCGTAGGACGAACAACAATCATACCATAGGCTAGCTTCTAGGGTTTAGCCTCCTTGATCTCGTGGTAGATCTACTCTTGTAACACACATCATCAATATTAATCAAGCAGGACGTAGGGTTTTACCTCCATCAAGAGGGCCCGAACCTGGGTAAAACATCGTGTCCCTTGTCTCCTGTTACCATCCGCCTAGACGCACAGTTCAGGACCCCCTACCCGAGATCCGCCGGTTATGACACCGACAGCCATGCTACTACTAGTTATTCAGCAATTACCCTCAAACGTCATATGCTACACCTCATGCTACTAATTTTCTAGCACCATACACAATTGTTGATGTCCATAATTCGGCTCCTTACCTTCATGGTCATGGCTGAATAAGTGAAACTTCTATAGTAGCACAAATGCCTTCACCTACTACCGTGGCATATCATGTACCCCCAACACAACTACAGAATTTCGGTGACATATTGTTACCGAAAGAGTCTAAAAGTGTCGGGGGGAAATTCTATCCAGATTGGGTCATTAAGAAAAATCTTACATCTTTTTGGGACGTGCAATGTTGTTCTACATGAATTAATAAAAGAGGGAAGGCCTATTAATTCTACTGCAATCCAAGCTAGATTATGCCAAAAAGAGAAAGCATTGGGTGTGGATAGAATTGTCAAAAAAGGTGGCGATCCGGATAACAAAGTTAATTCAGCTATTGAAAAGAGCGAATCAAATATTACGTATGCCGAATCTTTTCTAGAAAAACAGGACGACAAGGTATTGGGGAGCTATTTAAAAGAGGAACAACATATCGTTCAAGTAACACAACCATCATGCTCTCCCAACATGTTTGAAAAGGTATGTCTAGCAAGTGATTTACCTATCTTCAGATTTGGTCGCAACTTTATCGTTGATGCTTCTATAGGAAAAATTCTCATAAGTAATTTTGAAAGACCAATGAAGAAGGGAAATTTACTTGTTAGCAATAAAACTGTTATAGAGCATATCGGTCAACCTATTGTGCCATTTATAAAGACCGATAATGACTTATTGTTGCAGCCAAAGCTTTCCCGGTTGCTTTATTTATAGTTCGTATCTACATGGATAGCTTTGCTTGTTTCATACTTGGCTTACTCTTGGTCTCAATTGAGGCATGCATGTTCTAACTACTTTCGTTTCAGAAATTTAAAGCCAAGGTTAAAATCTTCTGAGCAAACCGATGCAAGTATAGTTTCTTATCCAATAACATCGGTAAGAGAATGCAAAATAAAATTCTTAGCCGAATAGGGTGATGCAAAATCTGAATCATTCGTTTGCTTGACTCCAAAGCCATTCTCACAGCAAGATCGGCTAGAAAATAAAAGGTTTGCCTTCAATTCAAGCATGTTTGATCAATTATTTGATTTGTTGCTGAAAAATAATTACATAAGAATTCTTGATCACCATGTCAAGCCATCAATTCAAGGACGAATGTATTGTAGGTTGCATCATTCGTCCAAACATATTTTTGAGGATTGCAATATGTTTCGTCAAATAGTTAAATCGGCCATTGATAAAGGATGATTAAAGTTTGTTGAAACACCAAGAGATGACCAGTCTATTCCGATTGGTCCCAATGGCAAAAAGTTTTTGCATCGGCTGCTTCAAGCCGATCCATTTAAAGAGAATGTAAAAGTTGCAGGTGATGGGATCAAACTTTCAAGTAAAGAAGTTGTTGAAGAGCATAACGAACATAATCTTGAGGGCAAGAATTCCATCGAAGCTACAATGGAGACGCCAAGGACTGGGGGACAGCAAGCAAATCCAATGATCGATGAAAGCAAACCAAAAGGAAACAAAGGCCGAAATAAGGCGCAAGTGTAAGAGATCGAAAATCACCTTCGCTGAACTATTGAATAAATATCAAAAGAAGAGTGAAGAGAAGAATGCTTATTGGTCAAATCATGCAAAGAAACCAAGATCACCCCCAAGGCGCAAATATGAGGATCGGTGTTGGCAAACTAAGAATTTTAATGCAACATATTCATATCCTTATTTTGGGCCACCAATGCCAATGCCATGGATGCCTCCCTATGCTCATATAGATCCATATCCATCATGGGACAGGTGTGATACAAGGGCACATTCTCCATCTTATTTTAGATCATCTCACCAATATTATGCAGCTCCAAGAAGATCAACATTTGAACAATCACGCATCAAAGACCGTTTCAATCATAAGGAATCGGTCCAGAGCTCAAGGAAGAAGAAAGAGGTGGTAAAACAAGTTTACTGCGTGAAAAGAGATGGTCGTAAGTGTGCTACTTCATATTTGATCTCAAATAACAAAGAGCCAATTAAAGTGTTGACATTGGCTATAGAAGGCAAAGAAGTGAAACAAAAATTCAGAGTGCCAAATCTGAAGAAAAGAAGTTGAGGGTGCAGAAGGCCTGAAAAGAGTTGCCATTGGTTGAAACAAAATCAGAGTCGAGGTGCTCACTCGGCTTATCATATTGGCACAAAATCTTAGTGCACAAGAGCTGAGAAATAAGAACATGGCATGGGTTCCCAAGAGGATCAATCAAAACAAAAATGATGTGCGTGCTTCTATTGCAACAAGTATGGTAAAAGTGAATAAAGAGAAGGATGGAAGCAACAAACAATTAAGCCGAAGGTGTGCATCACAACATCAAAATTTTCGGTTAGCACATCATCCATTTTCTTCAACCATGCCATTGATGCCTTTGCCATGGAATTCATCCCTAGGTATGATCAATTACCCTCCATGGATTTATTTTGATCCATGGATGCAACATAATTTTCTATATCATGAGAGGGTATTACCAAATCATTATACATTTGGTTAGTTACATTTTTGTTGCTAATACAAGGGGCCGAAATATTTTATTGCTATTTTATTTGCTTATTTCGGCTATACATGCTTTAGTGGATGAATTCTACATGGACCTCATGGTAATGGTCGATACTTAACTATCGTCCTAAGAAACTATCTGATCATGGCCGGTGTGGAATTCTAACATCGTCCTTAGTTCAATTGGAGACCGAGACAAGGTACATGTTAAGTGATATTAGCCTTGTCTCTCTAGTACTATGGAGATTATATTTTGATGGTTTAATTCGTAGCAATGGTCAAAGTGTTGGTGTTGTTTATATATCTCCTTATGGTACTATTTTTGAAGCCTTATGCCACTTAGAATATTTTTGCACAATAATCAAAGCCGAATATGAAATTTATTCGCTTTGGAGCTTTTGGTTGCTATAGGTGCTATACAGATTGAGGCTTTCAGTGATTCGTTATAAGTAGTGCAACAAATATCCAAGGGTTATCAATGTTTTGAAAAATCACTTATAGTTTATCTTAAGATATGTCTAGATGCAAAATTTACCTTGGGTTGCTATAAAATTGTTCATATTACTAGACATGATAATTTGAAAGAATTGGCACAGCAAGCATTCGGCTAGTATGTTAATCATAGTGTGTTGCATTTCTATCAATAGCCGATGCTTAGTCTCGTCAGAATAGGTAAGGCCGAACCGAAGTCCACCGCTTTGGCCACTAATGAATTTTTCTTATGGAGGAGAAAATAAGGATTGGAGAAAGTTTGTTGGTCATTATCTACAAAATCCTATCAAAAGGGTGAATAATATGGTTCTGAGGATGACCTTGAGATACATATCTATGGGACTTTATCATCGGATTGTTAAGGAAGTTGAGAAAGTTTCACCCAAGCTTGCGTCAAAATATTCACACAAGCAATGGCCGATATAAACTTATCTTCCTAATAATATGCCAAAATGGCTGATGGAGTGTTGACATCATCCTTAGAGCAAGCTATGTGCAAGTTATTTTTCGACACACAGGCTTTGCCGAAAAATAGGGGGGCATGTGTTGACACCATATTTTGGCATGATCAAGAATTTATTTAAGATGGCATTAAATGGAGAAGTTCTCTACATGAAAGAGTTTCGTATTGTTGATATGAACATATTTGACGTTTGGGCCATTGCCATCCGATTTCATCTCGAAGGCCGAAACTATGATCAAAGTACTAAGATCTTATATCCATAGTACAGTTTACCCGATTAAGCCCTGAAGATGACCTCAAATGGAAAAATTATGTACACTGATTGTCTTCATCTCGTCAAAACGATCGATTTTGATATAAAATTCGTTCCAATCTGAGTTCGTATGCAAAAGTTAGAGCCATCGGAATACAGCCCTATCAGGAGGCAAAAACTGGCGCGCCCCACCAGACACCCTGTCTGAGCGCGAATAATAGCCTGTTTTGCGCGACCAATTTGACCCTCAAGATTACCTCTGATAAAAGTTGTTCGTATCATCAAAATGGTCAAGATTGCTTTTCGGATCGTTTCCATCCGAGATCGTTTACCACCTCAAAAATTACTCGCAAGGTGCAGCCAGTTTAAACCGAACAGTTTTGGAAAGTTCGGACAAAACCAATCCAAATTTGACTAGGGTTTTGGACATGAATCCAAGTCTTCTCCTTGCACGGAAAGTCCAGCCGCCTCTTATATACCTAAGGGGTGACGGCCGATTAAACAGCACACAATCGAGAAATTCATCTACCATTTTTTATCTTTTATTTTTTTTCTCCTTAACCCTAGTTCTTCTTCTTCCTCGTTCTTCTTCTGTTCTTCTTGTTGCAGGGCGGCGAACCTCGAGGTCCTAGGGGCGATAGATCGACCTAGGGCAGCCCATAGCCACGGCACACCCTGACGGGGTCGTTCCCGGTCGTGTGGGGTTTCAGGTATACAAAAGCGCCCATCGGATTGTCCTAGGTACCGCGCTTCCGGCGGGTCTCCTTCGACGTGAGTTGTGGTGCATCACCCCTAGCATCGAGGGTACACGACGATGTGTTCATGTGCAAACACACCGAAATTAGCAATCGGTCCCACCGAGTTTGCTTGACCAATTCTCTGTTTGCTTATTACCAAAATCGGTCTCACCGAGTTTGAGCAATCGGTCAAACCGAGTTGAAGTTTTACCCTAACCCGTGCACATTGGTCCCACTGAGATGACTATATCGGTCCCACCGAAAATTCTAACATTTATATTTTGACCTCGATCGGTCTGACCGAGTTTGCTGATTCCGTCCCACCGAGTTTAGGAATCTGTGTGTAACGGCTAGATTTTGTGTGGAGTCTATATATACCCCTCCACCCACTCTTCATTCGTGGAGAGCCATCAGAACGTGCCTACGCTTCCACTGCTCATTTTCTGAGAGAGAACCACCTACTCATGTGTTGAGACCAAGATATTCCAATCCTACCATATGAATCTTGATCTCTAGCCTTCCCCAAGTTGCTTTCCACTCAAATCATCTTTCCAACCATAGCCAAATCTATGAGAGAGAGTTGAGTGTTGGGGAGACTATCATTTAAAGCACAAGAGCAAGGAGTTCATCAACAACACACCATCTATTACCTTTTGGAGACTGGTGTCTCCTAGATTGATTAGGTGTCACTTGGGAGCCTCCGTCAAGATTGTGGAGTTGAACCAAGGAGTTTGTAAGGGCAAGGAGATCGCCTACTTCGTGAAGATCTACCCTAGTGAGGCAAGTCCTTAGTGGGCGATGGTCAAGATGGGATAGACAAGGTTGCTTCTTCGTGGATCCTTCGTGGGTGGAGCCCTCTGTGGACTCGCACAGTCGTTACCCTCCGTGGGTTGAAGTCCCCATCAATGTGGATGTACGATAGCACCACCTATCGGAACCACGCCAAAAATCTCCGTGTCTCCAATTGCATTTGCACACTCCAATCTCATCCCTTGACTTTCTTGCAAGTTGCATGCCTTACTTTCCGCTACTCATATAATCTTTGCATGCTTGCTTGAATTGTATTATGTATGCTTGAAATTGTGTTAATCTACCACCTCAACTTGAAAAACTTAAAAACTGCCAACTTTGTTTGTTGAGGGTCTAATCGCCCCCCCCCCTCTAGACACCTCTTCTTGATCCTTTCAATTGGTATTAGAGCTTTGGTCACCATTTCTTTGGTTTAATCACCATTGGAGGAAGATGGATGAGTCTACGTTGGGGAGTCTTAGACGTAGAGTGCCTATGCTTGATGGAGACTTCTTTAGTGAGTGGAAAAATGAGATGCTTGGATTTTTCATGAATATCACTTGAACAAGTACATTACTACTCCTTGTAAACCCCTTGTTGATCCCTTGCATCCTACCCATGATGAGTCTCTTGACATGATTCGCAATCTTAGAACTATCAATCTTTGAAAGTGCAACTATCCCTAGGTGGTTTTGGTAATTCATAACAACAAATAGCTCATTGAGCTAATGCTATTCCAAGACTATTATTTCAGGAAAGCTCAATGAATGGCATGGCATGGATGATGAAAGTGGATCCCTCAAAATATCAAGGACAAAGGATTGGCTCAAGCTCAAAAGCTCAAGACTCTTCATTTTATATTTCAGTGATCCAAGATCACATTGAGTCTATAGGAAAAGCCAATACTATCAAGGAGGGATGAGGTGTTGCTTAATGAGCCTCTTGCTTCATGTGCTTAGTGATATGCTCCAAAACCCTCAAGTACTTTCTCACATCCACATATGACCTAAACCTAAAGCCAAAATCGGTCACACCGATTCTTTCTATCCGGCGCCATCGAGTTCAAATGTCATAGCCACTGCCACAAACCCTAGGCAAATCGGTCTCACCGATAGGGATCTCGGTCTCACCGAGATGGGATTGTAATCTCTTTGTTTCCCTTTGTAACGTTTTGGTCTAACCGAAGTGAGCGATCGGTCCCAATTGAAATGTAAACTCTCTGTTTCCATTTTGTAACATTTCAGTCTCACCGAAAAGAGCAAATCGGTCCCACCGAGTTTACCTGACCAACTCTCTGGTTAGCTAATTACAAAAATCGGTCTTACCGAGTTTGTGTAATCGGTCTCACCGAGATTACGTTATGCCCTAACCCTAACCATATTGGTCCTACCAAGTTGCATGTCGGTCCCACCGAAAATCATAACGGTCACTAGGTTTACTAAATCGGTCTGACCGAGTTTGTTAATTCGGTCCCACCGAGATTGGTAAATTGTGTGTAACGGTTAGATTCTGTGTGGAGGCTATATATACCCCTCCACCTCCTCTTCATTCATGGAGAGAACCATCAGAACAAACCTACACTTCCAACTTGCCAGTTCTGAGAGAGAACCACCTACTCATGTGTTGAGGCCAAGATATTCCATTCCTACCATATGAATCTTGATCTCTAGCCTTCCCCAAGTTGCTTTCCACTCAAATCTTCTTTCCACCAGATCCAAATCCTATGAGAGAGAGTTGAGTGTTGGGGAGACTATCATTTGAAGCACAAGAGCAAGGAGTTCATCATCAACGCACCATTTGTTACTTCTTGGAGAGCGGTGTCTCCTAGATTGGCTAGGTGTCACTTGGGAGCCTCCGACAAAGATTATGGAGTTGAACCAAGGAGTTTGTAAGGGCAAGGAGATCGCCTACTTCGTGAAGATCTACCGCTAGTGAGGCAAGTCCTTTGTGGGCGACGGCCATGGTGGGATAGACAAGGTTGCTTCTTCATGGACCCTTCTTGGGTGGAGCCCTCCGTGGACTCGCGCAACCGTTACCCTTCGTGGGTTGAAGTCTCCACCAACGTGGATGTACGATAGCACCACCTATCGGAACCACGCCAAAAACATCCGTGTCTCCAACTACGTTTGAATCCTCCAAACCCTTCCCTTTACTTTCTTGCAAGTTGCATGCTTTAATTTCCGCTGCCTATATACTCTTTGCATGCTTGCTTGATTTGTGTGATGATTGCTTGACGTGCCCAAAGATTGTTAAAATCTGCCAAACTCTAAAACTGGGAAAAGGTTAAGTTTTTAATTGGTCAAGTAGTCTAATCACCCCCCCCCCTCTAGACATACTTCAAGGTCCTACAAGTGGTATCAGAGCTTTGGTTTGCATTTGCTTTGATTTCCATAGCTTTTGGTGGTCATAACCTTGGTTTCACAACCTAGGAGAGTATGGCGTCTAGCGAGGGAAATCATCACCGTAGAGGTCCTTACTTTAATGGAACTAATTTTGCTAGTTGGAAGCATAAGATGAAAATGCATATTCTCGGACATAACCCCGCCGTTTGGGCTATTATTTGTATTGGCTTGCAAGGTGAATTCTTTGATGGGAGAGAGCCGAACCGTGAAGCTAATGGGGAAGAATTGAAGATGCTGCAATACAACGCTCAAGCTTGTGATATCATCTTCAACGGATTGTGCCCCGAAGAATTCAACAAAATCAGTCGTCTTGAGAACGCAAAGGAAATTTGGGACACTTTGATTGATATGCATGAAGGTACCGACTCCGTCAAGGAATCCAAGTTGGATGTGCTCCAAAGTTAGCTTGACAAGTTCAAAATGAAGGATGGTGAAGGTGTCGCTGAAATGTACTCTAGGCTTGCTCTTATCACAAATGAGATTGTCGGCTTAGGGAGTGAAGAGATGACCGACAGATTCATCATCAAGAAGATCCTAAGAGCATTGGATGGAAAATATGATACCGTGTGCACATTGATTCAAATGATGCCCAATTACAAGAATCTCAAACCAACAGAGGTCATTGGTAGAATTGTTGCTCATGAGATGTCACTCAAGGATAAGGAGGAACTTCACAACAAGTAAAGTGGTGCTTACAAAGCCTCATGTGAAGCCCCCACATCATCAAGTGAGAAACAAACCTTCAATGAAGAATTGAGCTTAATGGTGAAGAATTTCCACAAATTCTACAAGAGCAGAAGCAAAGAAAGAAGCTCTAAGTTAAGGTCCTACAATGACAAAAGATCTTCCAGTCGAGAGCGCAATTGCTACAATTGTGGGAGACCCGGACACTATTCCAATGAGTGTACAGCACCCTACAAAAGAAGAGAAGATTCTCCAAAAAGAAGAAGTAGAAGAGAAGAATCACCGCCAAGAGAGAGAAGGAGTAGAGATGATCGTTATGAATGAAGACCCTCACGGAGAAGCAAAGATTCGGAAAGGAAGGACAAGTCATCAAAGAGCTACACAAAACGAAGACATCAAGCTCATGTTGGTGAATGGGTATCCGGTTCTGACTCTGAACATCACTCCGAGAGAAGCTATCACTCCGACTCCGAACATACTCAAGATGAAGGTGTTGCCGGTCTAGCACTTGTGTCAACCAACTGCTATGACATATTTGACTCACCAAATGAAGGAATTGGAAGATGCTTCATGGCCAAAGGTCCAAAGGTAACACATCCGAGTATGTTGATTTCAATAGTGATGAAGATGACTTGCTAGGTGATGATGATTTACTTGTTGACAACTCTAGTGATGAATACTATGATGGAACGTCAATTAATCATGCTAAACAAGATAAAATGAATGCAATGATAAGGAGAAGATTGAGCTTCTAACTAAAGAACTAAACACTCTTAAGTTAGCTCATGAAACTATCTTCGAAAATCATCGAGAACTTTTAAGAGCTCATGAGAAGTTACGCTTTGAAAAGCTCAATCTTGAGCAAGAGCATGAGTTCTTAAAGGCAATCAATGATGATCTTCGCAAGAAAAGTTCTTACATTGCCAAGCGTTTACTCTTATCTACTTACATGCCTCAAGTCAAGTCTAGTAACAAGAACAAGAAAGATTCATCCTCTAGTAGTAGCAATAACAATGCTAAATCCAATATTGTTGCTTCTAGTAGTTCTCTTGATTCCACTAATGATTCTCTTAGCCAAGTTAAACTTGAGCAAGAAAATATCTTATTGAAGGGAATTATAGAGAAAGGTGTATACAAGAGCCTTGCCGGGAGTAAGCAATTCGAGGAAATTGTACGCAAGCAAGGAAGGCACCGGAAGAATCAAGGTGTTGGTTTTGAACGGAAGTTCAATGCCAATGGAGTTGAGTGGGAAGAAGATCAATACCCCAAGACGAAGTTTGTTCCTCGACAATAGAAGTATGATCCTACTTCTTTCAAGGGAACACAAGCTCAAGATGATCTTCCACCACAAGACCATAAAGGCAAGGACAAGCTTCAAGAGGAGATTGATGCATTTGAAGAAACACCTAAGGCCTTGGTCAAGTGGGTTCCCAAGACTACGTCAAGTTCTACTTCATCAAGTACAACCACAACTCCAAGGATTCCCATCAAGATGATGTGGATCCCGAAGAAGAAGAACTAGAGAGTTCTTGAGGGTGACTCTGCAAACATTCTTCACTCATATCATTACGGCAAGAGCAAGTGCAATCAACATCCACATCTTGCACTAGTTCAAGGAGTCACAAAACCTCATGTTGGTAAGGCAAGGGACAAGGTAAACAAATGATTTCATGGACATCATCTTGTGTGTGCTTCACTCTATGTCTATGGATATTCTTGTTTTGTTCCTTGTGGGACTAACCCGTGTAGGTATGTTGAAAGTGCAACTCACTCCAAAAGATTGCTCCAAATGATATACATCAACTTTGAGCATTCACATCTTCAACACCTACATGAAGTCATCATCAACAAATCCCAAGGTTAGTTCATTCCTCTAAAAGGGGATCTCACATCTAGGGGGAGCTTAACTCTAAGAATTGAGTCAAAGCAACTCTAATGGTGTGAACACATCAATGCATTATGTAAAAGTGGTAACCCCACTTGAGCTTAAACGATGAGTATGACCTATGATCAAATGTTCTCATTTGACTCCTCAGTCAATATACTCATATATAGATGACCTAGTCATCGCCAATTGTTTGATAGATGCTAGAATTGGTTGTGAATGCTTTGCCACATATTTCATTTGTCACTTTATTGTGTGAGCATGCTGGTTGCATATTTTACTCATTCGAGGACATCCACTTGTTGTTTTGATTGATTGGTTTCCTTTTCTTTGGCCAAGTGGATGGACAAGAATGCCTAAGAACCTTCTCTAGCTATCTATGCTTATCTCGTCTCAAACTCTATTCATGCTACATCACAAAATTTGATCAAGTCAGATTCGAACCACTCTGTGTGAGGAGCACTCGCAGTCCCTGATTCGTCAGAGACTTAAACTTCCAAAACTTCTTTGTGATTCTCGGTCTGACCGATTCCTCCATTTTGGTCCCACCGAGATCACTAAGTCGATCTAGGTTTTCAATCTTGGTGCAACCGATATGAACTTTTCGGTCACACCGAGTTGCTATAACTGTTAACAGTTATGCATCTCGGTGCCACCGAGTTGTTCAACTCAGTCACACCGACAGTGTCGGGCTATATATAGTCACGGGCAAAAATTTGGAAATTCCTCCAAACCCCTTCGCCCGCGCGTAGCTCGCTCTGCCTACTAGGTCTACGGATCGTCGACTTCGTCGCCAGCCGCCTCCTGTCGCTGGTCTCCGCCGCCGTCAACGGATTTCTTCTCCGCCATTGCCGCCGTAGCGAGTTCATCGCCGAACTAGGGTATGAACTCGATCACAGTGCTTTCCTCATCTGATTCTCACCACATTGTGTCCGTAATGCATCTTGCCATGATTGAGACACTCCTATCCACTCAATGTGATCCTTAGAATAGATGTGATTCGAAAATTTAGGGCTAGATTTCCGCCGAAACCATCTTGGACCCACCGGGTTGAAAAACTCGGTCCCACCGATTTGGCTAACGCCATTGCACTAGTAAGTCTCGGTCTGACCGAGAATTACAAATCGGTGTGACTGATTTTAGAACTTTGTGAAACCCTAGCAGACTCTGTGCCACCGAACTGTGACTCGGTCTGACCGAGTTCACTAGTTTAGGTTCCAAAACTGCTTCGGTATCATCGAGTTTGAAAATCGGTAGATCCGAAATGCTTTCTATGGAAACTAAAACTAAGTTTTTGAATCATTCTTTTGCAAAAATCTTTGCATTTTGTGATGCTCAGCCACTCTATCTCATCTATAACTATTCACAGGGTCAGTAGTCAGTGATTTACAGCCTGTCAGACCAAAGTGATTGTCGAAGTAATGGGCCACGGGTAGGCTAACCCGAGCCCCGGAACCTTTCAAGACATCAGGGCAGGCTGCGCCCCTCAAGACCCCGCGGCGAAAAGCCGCCTTCACGGAGTCGGCGGCAGGGTCGCCGACTACCCCCTCACGGCCGAGTCCCGGTGACGACTTCAAGAGGAGCCGACTCCTATTGACGGCTTCCAGAGAAGCCGACTATTAGGAGTCGGCCCGCGACTCCAACCACCTCCGGCCTTCGCCACAATGGGCGGGACGGGGTACGGTCACCGCGTGGCCATCCCCGCCCGGCTTACGAAGGGCCGGTGTCGGTGTCAAAACCGGCGGATCTCGGGTAGGGGGTCCCGAACTGTGCGTCTAGGCGGATGGTAACAGGAGACAAGGGACACGATGTTTTACCCAGGTTCGGGCCCTCTTGATGGAGGTAAAACCCTACGTCATGCTTGATTAATATTGATGATGTGTGTTACAAGAGTAGATCTACCACGAGATTAAGGAGGCTAAACCCTAGAAGCTAGCCTATGGTATCATTGTTGTTCGTCCTACGGACTAAAGCCATCCGGTTTATATAGACACCGGAGAGGGCTAGGGTTACACAGAGTCGGTTACAATGGTAGGAGATCTACATATCCGTATCGCCAAGCTTTCCTTCCATGCCAAGGAAAGTCCCATTCAGACACGGGACGAAGTCTTCAATATTCTATCTTCATAGTCTTGGAGTCCGGCCGATGATCATAGTTCGGCTATCCGGACACCCCCTAGTCCGGGACTCCCTCAGCCGGCATGGCTACAGTGCGTCGTACCGAAGGAGATCTCCGTCCGGCGCGGCACTGTTGCCATGCTCGCCCTGACCTCAGCCCCCGTGGGCGGCGCACTGTGCCCACGACGGCCTGACTATACGGCCCAGAGACGGCGGGACCCACCCGCCAGCGGGAGTATAGAAGACGGCGAGAGCACCACAAGGCGGTCCCATCGGGAGTCGGCTCACAGGAGTCGGCCAGCCCCTCCCACGGGCCCCGCACACCATTAACCAGACAAGACGGGGAATGGCGACAGTGATCCCCATCAGGCGGTGGCACTGTTGCCATGACCCCATGACCAAGCCGGCGTCACTAGCGGCGTGGCTACAGTAGTCCGTAGCCGGCGGGGCCCACCAGTCAGCGGGCCCCAGCAGTCGGCGGAGAGGACGGCGACCTAAGAGACAGACGGCTGGGACCCGCGCCCATCCGGATTACCATTGTAATCCTGGGGGACGGGCCTATATAAGCCCCCCAGGGCACCCATACAGGGGGATCGACCCATTAGCATTAGACCAGACCATATAGGAAGGGGAAAGCTAGCCTTGCCTTCTCCTACCTCCAGGAAACAGCTCTAGGAGCAACCTTGTACTCACTTTGCCATAGTGATCATGCGGAGACCCCGCAGAGCAGCAATAGGGGTGTTATCTCCACGGAGAGCCCTGAAGCTGGGTAAGATTCGCCGGCGTGCATGCCTTCGCCTCATCCCGTTTCCAGGCACCGGCGACGTTCTACTCGCCCCCACCATGATAAGCCATCCCTTGGCATATGTCGTACCCAACCCCCGACATTTGGCGCCCACCGTGGAGCGAGGTGCACCGCCGTCCGGAGACCTGCTCTGGACGGGAACCCTTTTCCTCCCTAGCGAGCGCAGCCAGCCCGGCACGCCAGATGGAGTTTGCGCCGACGCGCTGCATGGCGCTGAGATCGCCTGCGCAGCCAGCTGCCTCGCCGAACTTGTCGGCGAGGTTCGCCTCTCCGACGAGCCTGCATCCGACGCAGGCACGGGCGGCCCCGAGAGCCTCCTCGTGGGCCTCCTCGACCAAATCCACGTCGCCGACGAGCCTGCCGTAGACCTGGAGTCCATAGGCTCCACCGACCCGATGTTGGTCGACTCCGACACTGCGTCGCTTGACGCGTTCCCCACCAATGTGGTGGTCTATGACGAGCCGCTCCCTCACACTGAGAGCGACGGAAGCACCGTCACGGAGGTTCTCATCCTCGATCATGGCGAGAGCTCCGGCGAAGGCACTCACGACCTTCTCGACGCGGCTCTGCGAGACCTGTCCGTGCCGATTCTGGGAGATGCTGACACCGAGACGCTGGAGGCGTGCCGCCTTCAGCTCGTCGAGGGCGCGAAGAAGCTGGCAAGCATGAGACGCTTGTCAGAAGCCTACCAGCGTGAGATGGATCGTGCCGTGGGCGGCTCGCCGGCTCCGACTGGGCCTAGTCGCTTAGGCGCGGTCCGGCAACTCGGCGTGGCAATCGCCAAACTGTTTGGTGCTGATCGCCCTGTGTACACCACGCCCGCGGAGAACATCCGCGCCGCCCAGGAAGCGGCGGACAAGCTGGAAAACTTCGTGGGTGAAGAGCGCCGCCTGATAATAGAGCGAGTTCAGCAGCTCCTCGATGTGGCTGCCGCGCAGAATGAAGCCGGCTGCCGCACGGAAGTGCCGCAACGACAAAACGACGACTTGCCACCCCGCCGAGATCAAGGCGCGCCATCTCGGACGCCGACTGGCGGAGTCCGCGGAAAGAAAGACAAGGAGCCGGCTGTCAGCCACAGTCGGACTCACATCACCATCGAGCGCGACCAAGATGGTCGCCCCAAAGCAGTGGAACGGCGGGACGACTATCTGCCTCCTCCCTCTCGCAGAGAAAGGCGAGTCTCCCTACCACCCGTAGAGCATCCAACTCTCAGCGACCGCCTTGGCCGCCGAGAAGGAGACGGAGAAAATGACGCCCGCCACCGGATCGACCGACTCCACCGATCCCTGGCGCTGGAAGAAGAAGACGAATTGGGTCCTCCCTGTTTCGGACCTCGCATCCGAGACGAGCCCTTTCCCAAAGGGTTCACGCTCCCCCGGGATACGCCCAAGTACACCGGCACCGTGAAGCTGGAGGACTGGCTGATTGATTACTCCACGGCCGTCAATATAGCGAATGGCAACAAGCATGTTGCCGTAAGGTATGTTCCACTCATGCTCCAGGGCACGGCCCGGACATGGTTGAACAGCCTGAAGCCCCGCAACATCAACAACTGGGTCGACTTCACCGAGGCCTTCGTACGCAACTTCACGAGCACGTACAAGCGACCTCCCAAGCCTCGCCAACTCTCCTTGTGCATGCAAGGCCCCGATGAGTCCACTCGCGACTACCTCACGCGCTGGGCCGAGCTTCGGAACTCTTGCGAGGGCGTGCAAGAGGTGCAAGCTATCGAGTACTTTACTGCCGGGTGCAGGGAAGGCACCCTCCTCAAGCACAAGCTCCTCTGCGATGAGCCGGAGACCCTCGATGAGCTGCTGATCACAACACACAAGTATGCCACGGCCGACTCCTCCATGAAGGAGGAGATTCAAGTTAGTGCGACTGGCAAGGTAGCCCCTCAGGCTCCCAGAACTCCGGCTGGGGACACCAGTCGGCGGCAGCAGCAAAGCGATCACAAGCGCAAAGCCCCACAGCCGGCTTCCAGCAGCCGGCAAGTGGCGACAGTCGAAGACCAACAGCCGGAGGCGCAGCCTTCGACCAAGCGACAGAAGGGCGGCAAGTCCAACTGGTTGCCGGCCTTCTCCTACGAGCAGACTCCAGATGGCCCCTACAAGTTCCACAGCGGCGCAAAGCCGTCAAATCACACCACCCGGAAATGCCACTGGCTCACCAGAATCGCCAAGGGAGACGGCCTCCTGCCTCCCCCGCCTGCTGGGCCGCCGCCTCCACCACCGCCCCAGCAGCCGGCTGCCAGGCCAGTCGGCGCAATACAAGACGAGTACCCAGAAGAGCATAGAGCCTACGTGATATTCACCAGTGTGGCTAATGATCGACGCAGCAAGCGGCTGCAGCAGCAAGAGGTGAATGCGGTAGCATCAAGTACTCCCAAGTTCATGCACTGGTCCGAGAAGCCTATCAGTTGGAGCAGAGCTGATCACCGAGAGGTGATGCCGAATCCGGGCTCCTATGCCCTGGTCTTAGGCGCCACCTTTGCCACAGATAGGCGGGCCGCTCGTTTTTCATGAGTGCTGATAGACGGAGGCAGTAACATCAACATCCTGTAAAAGGATACCATAGAGACGATAGGAATCAAGCAAAGACAACTTCAGAGTAGCCGGACTGTGTTCCACGGCATTGTCCCGGGCCTTTCCTGCTCGCCAATTGGCAAAATCCTGATAGATGTC
This sequence comes from Triticum aestivum, assembly GCF_018294505.1. NCBI lineage: Eukaryota > Viridiplantae > Streptophyta > Magnoliopsida > Poales > Poaceae > Triticum > Triticum aestivum. Next base: position 444,403,073 of record NC_057795.1, read on the forward strand.
CTCTTCGGAGACAAAGATCATTTCCACCGAGAGCCAGTGTGGTTTGAGGTGGTGGATCTCGAAAGCCCATACCATGCGTTGCTTGGCCGACCTGCGTTGGCCAAGTTCATGGCGGTCCCCCACTACGCCTACCTCAAGATGAAGATGCCAAGTTCCAAGGGGATTCTGACCATAGCCGGCGACTACAAAAAGCCGTCCACTTGCGCGGCCGAAAGCAGTCGGCTAGCCGAGTCCCTGGTGATCGCGGCCGAGAGGCGGCTTCTTGACCGGGTTGTGGCAATGGCCGGCAAGCAGCCCGAGATGTCGCTCGACCCCAAGGAGTCTGAAGCCGAGGGTTCGTTCAAGCTGGCCAAAGAGATGAAGAAGATACCCTTGGACCCGGAGCACCCAGAGAGGTACGCTGTCAAAGGTGCAAACCTTGAAATCAAATAGGAAGGCGAGCTCGTCGATTTCCTCCATGAGAATCGAGACATCTTCGCATGGTCCCCTAAAGACATGCCAGGTGTACCGACGGAATTCGCCGAGCACAAGTTACATGTCCGGTCTGATGTGAAGCCCGTCAGGCAGCCCTTGCGCCGCCTGTCAAAAGAGAAGAGAAGAGTTGTTGGAGAAGAGATAGCCCGACTCCTGGCGGTCGGCTTCATTATGGAAGTCATCTTCTCGGAGTGGCTAGCAAACCCGGTCCTGGTGCTGAAGAAGAACAAGCAGTGGCGGATGTGTATCAACTACACAAGCCTCAACAAAGCCTGCCCCAAGGATCCATTTGCTCTGCCGAGAATTGATCAGGTGATAGACTCCACAGCCGGATGCGAGCTGTTGAGCTTCTTAGATGCATATTCAGGATATCACTAGATCAAGCTGAACCCGGCTGACAGACTGAAGACCGCCTTCATCACGCCGTTTGGAGCCTTCTGCTACCTGACCATGACGTTCAGCTTGAGGAATGCCGGCGCCACCTTTTAGCATTGCATGCAGAAGTGCCTCCTCAAGCAACTCGGCAGGAACGCCCACGTCTACGTGGGTGATGTGGTGGTGAAGACGGAAAAGCGTGGAACACTGTTGGAAGACCTCAAGGAAACCTTTGAGAATCTGTGCCGATTCCAGATCAAGCTCAACCCTGAGAAGTGCGTCTTCGGAGTACCAGCCGGCCAACTCCTTGGCTTCCTGGTCTCTGAACACGGCATAGAGTGCAACCCTGTGAAGATCAAGGCCATCGAGAGGATGGAGGTACCCAGCCGACTGCTAGATGTGCAAAAGTTCACCAGCTGTTTAGCGTCCATCAGCCGATTCATCAGTCGTCTAGGTGAGAAGGCTTTCCCCTTATATCAGCTCATGAAGAAGACGACCTTTTTCGAGTGGACTCCCAAGGCGGATGAAGCTTTTCTCAAACTGAAGAAAATGTTGACTACACCCCCTGTGCTGGCGGCCCCGACTCCCAAAGAGCCCATGCTCCTGTACATTGCCGCCACCAGCCGGGTAGTCAGCACAGTCATTGTAGTCGAACGCAAGGAGGAAGGCAAGGCGCTACCTGTCCAGAGACCGGTATATTACCTGAGCGAAGTACTGTCGACCTCCAAGCAGAACTACCCCCACTACCAGAAGATGTGCTACGGCGTGCACTTTGCCGCCAAGAAGCTGAAACCTTACTTTCAGGAGCATCCAATCACTGTGGTTTGCACAGCCCCCTAGCCAAGATCATTGGAAGCCGAGATGCTTCTGGCCGAGTGGCCAAATGGGCCATTGAGCTGGCTCCTTACACCATATACTACCAGCCCCGCACCGCCATCAAGTCACAAGCGCTGGCCGACTTCCTCGTCGACTGGGCCGAGACCCAGTACCTGCCGCCAGCGCCCGACTCCACCCATTAGCGGATGCATTTCGACGGCTCCAAGATGCGCACCGGCTTGGGAGCCGGTGTTGTCCTCACTTCCCCCAAAGGCGACAAGCTTAGATATGCGCTGCAAATCCATTTCGTCGCCTCCAATAACGTCGCTGAATACGAGGAGCTCATTCACGGGCTCCGGCTTGCCAAAGAGCTTGGCATTCGCCGGATCCTGTGTTTCGGCGACTCCGACTTGGTGGTCCAGCAATCATCTGGCGACTGGGACGCCAAGGATGCAAACATGGCCAGCTACCGCTTCCTTGTGCAGCAGCTCAGCGGATATTTTGAGGGGTGCGAGTTCCTTCATGTGCCAAGAAATGACAATGACCAAGCAGACGCCCTGGCACGAATCGGCTCCACCCGCCAGGCAATACCATCTGGCGTCGCCCTTCGGCACCTCCTCAAGCCGTCTATCAAGCCTTCACCAGAATCAGACTCCATCTTTGTGTCGGCTCCCCCCAAAGAAGTCGGATCCGACTCAAGAGCCCCAGCAGGCGGCACGAGAATTCTTACAGATGACTCCAAGAGCGTCGCAGTCGAAGCCGGCCCGGGGACTTCAGAACCCGGCCCGGGGACTGCGGCGACTAGACCGAAGACTCCATAACTCGGCTCGGGGACTGCGCCAATCGGCCCGGGGACTTCATCAACCCAGCAAGCGGCTGCGGATTCCAACCCGCCGCCTCCCAGCCCAGCCGCCCTCGTCCAAGTCACAGTACTGGCAGTTGAAGAGATAGCAGCACCCTCATGGGCCCAGCCCATCCTCAAGTTCTTAGTGAGCAAAGAGTTGCCAACTGATGAAATCTCGGCTCGGCAAGTGCAACGCTGAGCGGCAGCCTACACCATAGTCAACAGAGAGTTGGTCAGGTGCAGCGTCACTGGTGTCTACTAGCATTGCGTCGAGCCAGAGCAAGGCCAAGCAATTCTCAAAAACATCCATCAGGGCGAGTGTGGCCACCATGCGGCTTCAAGAGCACTCGTCGCCAAAGCCTTTCAACACGGTTTCATCTGGCCGACTGCCCTAGAAGAGGCCAAAGAATTGGTTAAAAAGTGCAAAGGGTGCCAGAAGTTCTGCTCCAAGCCACATCAGCCGGCTTCGGCACTCAAGACTATCCACATCGCCTGGCCCTTTGCGGTTTGGGGCCTAGATATGGTGCGACCATTCAAAACAGCCTGAGGCGGCCTAACTCACTTACTTGTCGCGGTGGACAAGTTCACCAAGTGGATAGAAGTAAAGCCCATCAAGAAGTTGAATGGTCCGACCGTAGTGACTTTCATCGCCGACATCACGACTCGGTACGGCATACCACACAGCATCATCACCGACAATGGCACAAACTTTGCCAAAGGTGCCTTGGCCCGTTTCTGCGCGACACAGGGCATCCGACTGGACTTAGCGTCCGTTGCCCACCCGCAGTCAAACGGCCAGGTAGAGCGAGCAAACAGCCTCATCCTGTCCGGCATCAAGCCCCGGCTGGTCGAACCACTGGAGCATTCGGCCGGCTGTTGGCTTTACGAGTT